>NC_023170.2:1219594-1524493 GCF_000231095.2 Oryza brachyantha
AACTTTTTTAAAGTAAAATCCGTGGTAGTAAGGCTAATTTTAATGGGGTTTCATGATGGTGTCATGCACATTAATTTGGTGACATGTCAGAAAAAAAGATTTGCATGAAACTACGAGGAGATGGAGGGAATTTGTTTCATGGCCATAAAACGTTTGAGCGCCGTTACCAAGTTCTCGGTAACACAGTGAAACTCGCGTTGAGGGGTTTGATGTGTTTCATGCAATAAAACACTCTCTCCATACAATCAAACTTTCAACAGTAATTAAATGCTTTATTTAGCTTTAAAAATGGTACGATGAAATATTGTACTGTGAGTAGCTGCTTCATACATCGTTTCATCGAGTTAGTTGTCTTAGAAACTGTGTAGTGAGACTGAGCATTGAGACTGGCCTAACCTGTTTAGTTTTCAAACTTTTTTCTAAAAAACATCGCATCAAATCTTTGGACATCTAAATAGAGCATTAAACATAAATAAAACAAAGAAAAACAATTGCACGGTTATGAAAGAAATCGTGAGACGAATATTTTAAACCTAATTAGTCCACGATTAGCCATAAGTGCTACAGTAACCCATATGTGATAGTGATGAATTAATAAGGCTCAAAAGATCTGTCTCGTGGTTTTCATGTGTGCTATAAAATTTATTTTTTTCATTCATGTCAAAAACCCCTTCCAATATCCTGTCAAACATTGGATGTAACACTCAAAAATTTTGAATTCGCGAACTAAAGACCTGTTTAGTTTCCAATTTTTCCCAAAAACATCACATCGAATCTTTAGACATCTAAATGGAGCATTAAATATAGATGAAACAAAAAACTAATTGCATAATTATTGGAGACATTGTGAGACGAATCTTTTAAGCCTAATTAGTTCACGATTAGCCACAAGTGCTACAGTACGAACATGTGCTAATTACGGTTAATTAGGCTTAAAAAATTCGTCTCATGGTTTCCAGGTGAGCCGCGAAATTTATTTTTTATTCGTGTCCGAAAACTCCTTTCGATATCCGGTCAAACATCCGACATGACCCTTCCCTAAAAATTTTTGCCATCTAAGAGCATGTACAATAGCAGACTATAAGCTGGCTGTAAACATATTTTAATGAGACAAGAGAGGAGAGAGAAGAGCAGTGGGCTATAGATTTGTAGCCAGCTGTAGCACGAACTACAAGACGCAGTGGTATGACAGGTGAGACATCCCTAATATTATATGTTTTATAGGTAACTATTGTATGAATTGGCTATTATGCCAATCTCAATGGGAGTTTTATGGGCAATAAATAGGGTGTCATGTAGATATTTTTGATGATGTGACAAATTATTAATGAAGAGAGATGAAATGAGTTTCATGGAGATGAAAACTTCTATTCACTGTTACCTAGACAGCTTGTGTCTTGCATATAAACTAGAAAACAACAATATATGAAACTATGCATTGAGATAGATGTATTTTATTTTAGTTTCAAACTTTTTAAATGATATGTTATTTTAATTAATTATGTCCATGAAACTTACATTGCGACTAACCTTAACCTTAGACGACTAACTTGCTCTAAACGGGGCCTAAACGGACGTGAGATCACCGTTTACCGTCTGGTGAGGATGTGTCTCCTGATCAGCAATGCAGACCGATTCAACGTCTACCTACCTCCCGCTGCTTTTCGAGAGTGTTGACATGACACATGTAAACAAATCGATGCTTGTGCATTACAAGCTCATAAATGCAAGAAAAAGAATGCAAAGAAAAAGAGAGATGCAAGATGCTGCAGGGAAGGAGGAAAAAAAAAAAAAGCTCCGCAGGTGACATATTTTGACAACAGATTACCAACAAACTTCCATATTTAATTAAGGGTGGGGAAATAAAAATTTTTAAATTTCACATTAGACGTATGATCAGATGTTAGAAGGAGATTTTAGATACGAATAAAAAAAATAAATTTTACGGTTCGCCTAAAAACCGTGAGACGAATCTTTTGAGCCTAATTAATTCATCATTAGCGTATATAGGTTACTGTAGCACTTATGAATAATCATAGACTAATTATGATCAAAAGATTTGTCTCGTGATTTTTTCCATAGCTGTGTAATTAGTTTTTTATTTCATCTATTATTTAATGCTTTATTTAAATATCTAAAGATTTAATACGATATTTTTTGAAAATTTTTGACAACTAGGACCTCAGAAACTTCATCACAGCCTTCTTCCAAGGGAGTTACAGAGAGAAATCAAGGGAGAGAAAAAATGGCAGCAGAGTGAGGGAGATGGAGAGAGAGAGAGCGAAAGCGAGGGAGTAGAGAGAGAGACAGAGAGGAAGCAAGACTTTTGCAGCTCTCTCTCTCCCTCTCGGGAGTAGTAGTCGACTGGACTCGGTCCAAGAGGCCACCACCCCAACGACCTCCTCCATCTCCATCTCCCCTTCTTCTTCTATTCCCCTCCTCCCGGAGAGGCCCTCCCTCTCTCTCGTCGTCGTCGTCGTCTCTGCGAACGGTGAGCTCCTGTGCTGCGGTAAAGACTTTTGTGGTTTGGTTGCTTGATCTGTTTTCGTCTCTGGCGGCGGCGGAACGGTATTCTTGCGGCTGCGGAAGTTCTTGGCCGGGGGAAGAATCGAGGGGTTTTCCTCTGCTCGTGTTGTTGCTGGTGAGGATTTGCGGGCGTTTGGTTGGGATTGGGATGGTAAAGGTGCGGCCTTTACGCGGTTTTGGTCCAGGAATTGGGGTTCTTTGATCCGCGGCGGTGCTGGTTAGGTTTAGCGGTGCGCGGTTTTGGGGATTGGTTTGTTTTCGGAGAGGGAGCTGTGGAGTTTCCTCTGCGCTATTTTGCTCGAGCTGTTTGTGCTTGCGATTGTTACTGCGGATGGTGAACTGAATATTGATTTCGTTGTCATGTGCTTCGTGTAGTTCCCTTTGGATCTGCCGCAGTTTCCGTCCCAGAATTCAGTCGTGCGTTCTATTCGATTTCTGGATGGTTTTACATGTTTGTTGTTTGATTTGGCCTTCTCTGAGTTTGGGATCAAGCCCAATTATTGATTTTTGCGGCGGAAATGCCCAACCGAAACCCAGTGGCGCTGACTATGATTCTTGGCTTCTTGGAATTGCCTGTTCTATTGTTCATGATTCTTGCTGCATTTCCTTTCCCTTGAATTATCCTAATCATTGTGATTGATCCATGTCTTGTCATGGTTCTGCAGTTGGTGTTCTGGGTGGTCAATTCACGGACGGCGTTGAGTAGGGATTTTACCATTGGCGGCTGCTGCATCTTGAGGAACAGAACTCATACATGATTCCGCTAAACAGGAGGGCAAGTCAGACTAGGGGTGGTAGATCTCGATGCCCTTTTTCTTGGTTATTACTGTTGCTTTAGATATATGCGTCTAACTAATGTTGCCTTTTTGATCCCCTGTGGCCCTTAAGCATGTGTACCAACCAATAGTGGCCTTTGTTTATGATTAGTTTGTCCATCCAATCCATGCCCCATGTAGGAAACTGGTATTTTAGAAATGCTCCACCTGAAAAAGCTGTCCTTTTTTACTTGCCATGGGATTCACTTGTTGTACAAGCACATGAACACCTTTCAGGGGTCATGTCATACATGTATGTATAGGTGGGATTCTGGTATTTCATATGGCAAGCAGTAGTATATCTTTTGAATATATATACTGTCAGCAGTGAAGAATTTCTTAACAAAAGCTCCTTCTCAGAGGACGATCCCAGCGACACAGCCCATTTCTTCTGCCTGAAGTAATGCTTGTTATGTGCACATTAAGATTTCACTTGCTACAGGAGATAACCAAGTTGAGCTAAAGCTATTAGGTGCAATATTTCAACTGAAGTCAACTAGACATACAACCATATCAATTTTGTTTTGGTAGATAAATCTTTAAGTAAGCAGTTGCCACTTTGCCGATATCACATTTCAAGTCAAATCCACAGTTTGGTTATGTTTACTGTTCATTTTCAACAAGGACAATGCCATTTGTTTGTGTGGCACAGTGGATCGATATATCTGGCATTAATTAGGTTTCTCTTTGGTTTGGTTTGGTCAAGGTATGCTAATATGCTTTAATTCATTCAACTGTTGTAATGGTAACATGTGTGGTCATTCCCTTTATGTTATATGTTCATCATGTTGATAGGGATGGAGTATTTTGATGCTAGGCGGAAGCCTCATAATGCTGGGAAAGTTATTGCAGCTTTGGTCCTCACAACACTATGTATATTTGTTTTGAAGCAATCTCCTGGTTTTGGTGGCAGTAGTGTGGTAAGATGTCCATATTTCTTTTTTTCTTCTTTCCTCCTTATTCCTTTAAATCTGCTTTTAAGATCAGCCTTTCCTCACGTTTTCATGTTGTGATTTGTAGTAAGTCACTTTCTGCTACCTACAGTTTTAACCTCTGGACCTTTCTGAACCTATTTCGTCTTTTATTTTTCTTGTGATGTGTGCACATTTTTTGTTGAGTATACCTAAATTATAGAATATGTCCATGTATGACCAGCGTTAAAAAAATGATGACTGCTATTGTAGTGGTTTCAACACACATATATTTATTTCTGCTCCTGGCACTGCTAACAAGCAAATGAGGAAAGTGACATCCCTCCAGCCATTTGCCTTTGCAGTGTCCTTTACATTAGCTCAATGTTCCAACTTGATATTTCATACCTATGTTTTTTGTTTGTCACTTGGTGTGGCAAGTTGAGGTCTAAATGGCATCCTAACAAACTGTAGCTTTCAGCCATGAAATGATAGCTCTATCTTCTGACACCCAACCAACCTGCATAATAATTTTGACTTGAACCTGTTCAAGTAAATTATGATACGATGTGCAGATGTAAATATATCACATCTAAAACTCCAGGCTAACTATCTAGTGCTTTAGAAGAAATGTCAGAGACTGTTGCGGAATGAAGGTCGAACATATCACATTTGCTTTGTTTTGTAGAAGTAGAAGCATGTATAAGCTGTGATGCAACCTCAGTATGTGTATGGCGACACTTGGATATGTTCCATCCACTTTTGACTTCTGTTGCTTACTCTTTAATGCAAAACCGCCTGTTCTATTTCTTATGCTGCACTTATTATTATGCCATTCTTAGATTTCCCCTAGTTCAAATTCAATTGTAGAGCTGATTGCGGTGCTATGCATCTTGCAGTTTTCGCGCCATGAACCTGGTGTTACTCATGTCTTAGTAACAGGAGGAGCTGGCTATATTGGGTCACATGCTTCATTACGCCTGTTAAAGGACAATTATCGAGTTACAATTGTGGTAATTCAGTTTTCCTTTGTATTGAATTTCTTAACTAGTTTGTTCTTCACATGTCAACCTTGATGGCGATTTGTTTTTTTAGGATAATCTTTCTAGAGGAAACATGGGAGCAGTAAAGATTCTCCAAGAGCTGTTCCCGCAGCCAGGCAGACTTCAGTTTATCTATGCTGATCTTGGAGATCAAAAAACTGTATCCTCATTTTGTACTTCTAAAATACCTACTTATATTTTCTAAAATATACAGAGACATTTTGTTTCACTTAACTGGCTCCCAGGTCAACAAGATCTTTTCTGAAAATGCATTTGATGCTGTTATGCACTTTGCTGCTGTTGCCTATGTTGGCGAGAGTACATTGGAACCCCTTAGGTAAGTCAGTACGTTCTTGACAGTCTTTTAGTTCCATGAGCTTGAGGGCCCTCTTATTCTACACCCTTGTGTCTAGAATGGCCTAACTCTAGTGCTAGGTGAAAACGTGCTTATGGTCAAAAACAACTTTCACAATTGATCCATGGTACTTGGTACACTACAATAAATAACTCCATAATCAAGTAATTTCCAGTTTGTAGTTCTTCAGATATTGATATCATCTGCTATCACAGATATGATCTTTAATATATACATATATCTGAAATTTCTCTAGTATATTTCTGATAATCTCAACTATTTAACAGGTACTATCACAATATTACATCGAACACCTTATTGATTCTGGAGGCTATGGCGTCTCATGGAGTCAAGACCCTTATTTACTCTAGTACATGTGCCACTTATGGAGAACCTGAGAAGATGCCTATTATAGAAACCACACCTCAGGTAGTAATTTATGATGGCCTAAAAATTGTGATGTTTTGATTGTGCTGTGTTATTCCATCTTGTTGCTCGATAGGCAAATCCAAGGCTGCCGTGCAAATATTTGGATCTTTTACTTTAATGGTTATATTGATTTTTAGGTATTTAGCTATTACACATATGTGTGTGTTTGGCTATTAATTTATTATATTCCTAATTGATCGATAATTTACATTGGTACAGCTACCAATTAATCCCTATGGTAAAGCTAAGAAAATGGCGGAGGACATCATACTAGATTTCACGAAGGGGAGAAAGGACATGGCTGTGATGATTTTAAGGTATGTTGTTTTTTCCACGGATATAGGTTAGTAGTTTGTGTACAAATTGATTTGTGCTAACATGTCACCTTTTCCATTAGATATTTCAATGTTATCGGATCAGACCCAGAGGGAAGATTAGGTGAAGCCCCTAGACCTGAACTACGAGAGCATGGAAGGATATCCGGGGCATGCTTTGATGCAGCGTTAGGAATCATTCCAGGATTGAAGGTATTTTCTCTTATGCTTTGACTGTACGGTTCCCCTGGTGTAAATGATAATTTAGTGTATTACCACATATCAGCTTTGCATGTTGATAATAACAATACAACATGCCCATCTAGAAGTAAAACTGAAGTATTCTACATGTATCCTGAGAGTGAAACTATGAAAGACAATTTAGATTTGAAGCTGATACGTCATGAATCAATTTCAGGTTAAAGGAACAGATTATCCTACAACTGACGGGACATGCATAAGAGACTACATTGATGTCACAGATCTTGTTGATGCTCATGTGAAAGCACTCAACAAGGCAGAGCCTAGTAAAGTTGGAATTTACAATGTTGGCACTGGAAGAGGTTTGAAAATATGAGCTTTCTTTATTTACTTGGATTAAATGCAGTTTATTGTTCACTCATACTAGGACGGAATCAATTTTTAATTAAATGCTGCATTTTTTGGTTATTTCAAATCAAATTTTGACACTGGAAGGCATGCAAAATGGTAGAATAATTCTTTGAATGGTTATGAAATATTGGCAGGATGGTTAGATAATTATGTGTATGAAACAGCAAGATCAGTTGAATTTTTCTTATCAAATTATCTCCATTTTACTCGTGCCGTTCTTGTACTGTCAGTAATATACTCTAATATATGTATGATTGTTCAGGTCGTTCGGTTAAGGAGTTTGTGGATGCCTGCAAAAAGGCAACTGGAGTTAACATTAAAATTGAGTACCTCAGCAGGAGGCCAGGAGACTATGCTGAAGTATACAGTGACCCAACAAAGATCAACACAGAACTCAATTGGACCGCTCAATATACCGACCTCAAGGAGAGCCTTTCAGTCGCTTGGAGATGGCAGAAGTCACATCCACACGGATATGGATCAAACTAAACATAGCCTGCTGATAAATAATTCTGCTGAATCGTTGATATATTGATTTTTTTTAGTTAGTGGTATAGGATCTTGGTGCGATACTGCTTCCACAGTCACTCATTTGTTATTTTTTTTTCTCTTTTTATGTTCAAAAGGTTTGTTGTTATTTGCTAGCAAAACCATAAACAATGGTCTTGATATGCTGGAAGTCTTGGAAGCCTTCATGTAAGGGCAAATTTCATTGTTTTTTGACACAAATAGCTGATAAAAAGAAGTGTACATTGTCTCTTACCATTCTGAGATGCAAACTTGTGAACTGTGATATGTAGAATGGTCTTCACCATTTCCTGCCAACTGGTGTGGACACATATGCATAACTGTCACTGTTGCTTGAAATGCTCATATTGTTTTGTTAGATTTAAGACAATTATTGAGGTTCTATCAGGTTGAACCTGTTTTCCCATAAATGAGGCTAGGGTTTGTTGATTTTGTTTGGTCTGCATTTGTCTTCTGTCTGAAGGTGGCTTGGCAGAGTTCTACTGTTACAAGTCCTACGCATCAATAGTGAACAGTGATCACTGCCCCGTAAAATACTATGCCTGCAACCTTCAAGATCCTTTTTGAAACACGAATTCCACATGAATTGTGGAGGATAGATACCCTAACAACAGTTTGGATGTTTTTGATGCACATGAGGGTCATAATATTTCCTTTCTCAAGATTTTTGGTATAAATGTTGCCCCATTTGCCCTCTTTTTAAAAAATAGATAATGTAATTCAAAGTGCCTACTCAAAGTTTAGAGGAAGATGGTCCACAAATCAACAATCCCAAAGGACCCATCATTTATAAGAGCAAGATCAATAGAAGAGTTGGCTGCTTACTCCAATATTTTTCCATGTCATCAAAAGTCAGCTAAGAGCTAAGGCCGCGTTGGTTTGTGTGTGGGTAAGTTAGCTTACCCCGACACGGAAAACGTAGTAATAGATTAATACATAATTAATTAATAATTATTAAAAAATATAAAATAGATTAATATGATTTTTTTAAAACAACTTTCGTATATAATTTTTTGCAAAAAATTATCTCGTTTAGCTGTTTGGGAAGCGTGCGCGCGAAAACGAGGGGGTAAGTTAACTTACCTGAGGGGGACGAACGCGACCTAACTCATACAATATACCATCTACAAGATGGCTACAAGTGATCAGGGTAAAGCAACGAGACATTTAATACTTGCATGAGCATATCAACAGTACAATTTATCTTTGTGGCCAATTTGATGCACATAGATACATATAACAATCGACACCAATTTGGAGCAGGGGATCGGGTGGGTTAGCTGTGGGACCCACAAAACATATTTTCTACCGCATCTCAGGCACTATGCGAGCCGCAGCGCATCGAAGGGTGCGCTACCGCCTTGCTCCAGATTAAGCGCCGGTTCTCTTCTTTTCTTTCAATTCTTTCCTTTCCATGTAGAATTGTGCTGATATGTAAATATTTGGAGCCTGCTGACTCATACTATTGTAGTTGTTATAAGCTGCCTAATCTCAGGTACTACTATTTGACTAGGACCAGTACCATAAACCTCTCCCAACACTCACAATACTTAAATTTCTGCCGGTTCATGCGTCTCTTTTTTTGCAGGTTGTTAAGCAGTGCGTTTTGCCTCCTCTCTCTTTCAGCTTTGGCAGCAGTTAGAGTATGCTAATGCTTGGGCTGTGTTTTGCTCAGCAAGTAGTGGCACCAACTTGCAAAGGCTGCAGCAACATGCTACCAAACCTCACGCACATGTACAAGCAACCAGGGTTTCTTTTCTTCTTGGCGAGAGGGACACTGGATTTGGATCATACCGCTGTATGCAAGTGCTCACATGTCTTCCTCTTCTTTTTTCCCGCTGCCACGCCAAGTCTCCTCCATTGGTTTACACAAAAAGGGATAAGCCCTCTCAATTTGTTCTGCAAGGTGACTCTGGGTTAGATATACACTCTCGTCCTGACCAAAATTAAAATTGCAACTTAATTTTAGTGTTGATTTTAGAATTTTTTTGTCATAGTCTATTATTTGTTGTATTGATTTTTAAACCGCGAACAATATAAACATAAGAGTTTTATCTATAGACGTATTTATATAGCTTATCTGCCGCAACTCGACCAATTAGAACCGTAAGTTACTATACATCTTGTTGGTATAGAGACGTATTGGACTGATTTCTATTATTAAAAAATAGATATAGTTATCATGCAGACTATGCAACTAGACTTGGTAAATGTTTATGGTATCATCAGACAGGACTGCTAAAATATGACGCATGATAAGTTTGAGATGAGATGAGATGAGAACTTTTATGCGAGTACTATCCAGCAGTTAAGAGCATGTGCTAACTAACGGATTATGGTACTTCAACGAGTACAAACTATCATAAATTTAGTACATCCTTATTATCATCATCTGCCTGACTATGTGAGACCATAAGGATGTACGTTTTAGGCTGTAAGCTTCACTGTGATTATGTGAACCTCTCCATTATCTTAAAAGAAACTAATGCTTCAATCATCTTTCTTTAGTCACTAACAAATAGCATGAAAAATTTACTCGTAATTATGTACCATTATTTTATTCCTCTATTGAGCTTTATTTATTACCATAGATTTATTTCCTTCTTTTTGCCCCATAGTTAAACTGGCTCTCTCTAGGCATAGAGTTTCAGCAGTCAATTGAACATTTCATCTTGCATAGCAGATTAGGTCAAAATTAAAATTGTATACTATCCCTTGGCTGATTTTTTCTAAGTTTATTACCAGGTTTTCTGATCCCAATTCAACAGCACACTGCCTAAAATTGCCGTGATTATGTCTAATTCAAACTGGTCCATTTGTTCTGTAGCATGACTAAGGCTGCGTTCGCCCGTCCCTGCAAGTTAAATTATCACCCTCGTTTTTCACGTGCACGTTTCCTGAACTGCTAAACGGTGTATTTTTTACAAAAAATTTTTATTGGAAAGTTGTTTCAAAAAATCATATTAATCTATTTTATATTTTTTCAGTAATTAATAATTAATTAATCATGTATAATTTAGTATTACGTTTTCTGCGCTGGGTAAATTAAGTTATGCTCACCCAAACGAACGCGGCCTAAAGCCGTACAAAGTAGCTGTGGTAATAAAATTTTGTTCAGTCAAAAAATTTGACCAAAATTGGTTACAACTTTCTTGTAATCTAACTAGAACTTGAATTTACATGCAGATCAGAACTACCCCGCAAATTTTCTTCAGAAGAAAAAGAGAATAATCCTGAGCTATTGGGCCCAACTTATCGCAGCCTGCACTAAGGCCCAACGAAACAAGGCTCAACTACACGAGCTACCACAATGGGCCGCTTTAGGCCCAAGAAGCCCAAGCCCACGTTCTCGAAGCCACCCCACCATCCCTAGGGTTTGTTACCCCGAACCACCTATATATACGACCACGCGCCGACCCTTTCCCAGTTCCCCTTTTCCACCGCCGCCGCCGCCGCCGCCGCCACAGGAGGAGAAGAAGCAGCAGGCGCGCCGAGGCGAGCTCGCGAGGAGGCGACCATGAGGGCCAAGGTAACCTTCGCGTCCCTCTCCTCTCATCCCTAGACGATCCATGCGATGCCGCGTCGCCTGTGCGTGCTCTTGGTTGGTTGTTCGGGGCTGTGATTACAAAGAGAGAGGCTCGAGTGGCGTATTTTTCATGGGAAACCCTAACGAGGCTGCGGATCTCGCCGTGCGCCCCCCCACTCCCCGGGCCCCCGTGTCACGGCGGCGGCGGCGGCGGCGGAGGAGGAGGAGTAGAGGATGGAACAACCGGGGTGCCGCCGGCCCACCGCGTTGGCTTGGTATCCCGGTAGTTCCCTCCGTTTTCGTAATATAATTCTTCTTGGGGAGGCGTGGATGGCGCGTGGTTGTGGGTCGTCGTCTTGGTTAGGGTTTCCTGCCGCGATGAAGGCTTCGTTTTAACGCATACACTTGATATGAGCCCTCCTAGATTATGGTATTTTATCATGTTGTTTAGTTGGCTATCTGAATTCTTATTCTTAATCAATTGATGGATAACGTGTGATGTTTTTTCTGATAGGCTGGTGCTTAGTTTCTGCCTGCTTTTGTTTGATTATCTGTAGGAGCTGCTATTAAGTTGCTCATTATGCTAGTTCTGTTGTAGTGACAGTAGGAAATTATGTTGTCTACCAGTAGTAGCTGGTAAGGTGATAAGTAATTTTGTGATGCTCAGTGTTTATGTGATAGTTCTGTTGTAGTTTCAGTAGGAAATTATGGATGCTTTTGATTCCATGTTGACATGAAATCAGTTACATATCTGTATGAGCGACGATTCCTGACATTGCACCTAAGATATGTCTGATTTTCTGCTAATCAGCTAGTTTAGTTGCTTGTTGACCATGTTGGCTAGTACTCAGTTTTTTTTTCATTTATTTGTTATGAATCAACTAAATTTGCTGCGATGCTACTTTGCATCCTACTCCCTCTTTCATATTGAAAGATTTTCTAGCTATGCCTGGATTCATGCATTGATCAATGTATACGGTTTGTATATGTGTTTAGATTCATTAATATCCACTGGAATCTAGACAAGGATAGAAGGTCTTACATTGTGAAATGGAGTGAGTTCCTTCCAATATAGTTCTTTTGTTAACCCTTCTTTTTAGAGAGAAAGGGCTTCCCATGCTGTGCTGTTTGAAGCTATAGTTCCCATGTTTGTTGCCTATTTTTTGTTATGTCTTTACTTTCTCTGAACTGATAATTCTGTGAATTGTATTCAGTGGAAGAAGAAGCGCATGAGGAGGCTGAAGAGGAAGCGCCGAAAGATGAGGCAGAGATCTAAGTAGGCGATGGAGATGGGCGGTGATGGTGCTGGCGTGTCACAGTGAACTGATGTCTTCGGCTGCCTAGCTCGTCGATGTCTGCTTGGCATGGTGTCACCATTTTGCCTGTTGAATATGGCTTATTTCAGAAAACCTGTCATGTTATCCTATGTCGTTGCTCTAGTTCTATCAAGAGTTTTGCACCGAGACATGTTTAGTCGGTTATGTGAACTTGCTATGGAGCCTTGTTTGCAGCTAATATTTACCAACCGTTTGAGTAATAGCTCTGTTGGTTTTGTGGTACTATCTGTTGATTGCTGCTATGGTATTTGGCATGCTGCTGTAGTCTTTGGCTTGTTGAGCTCAGCGTTGATTGCACTTGCCTGTATTTTAATTGGCAAGGGCAAAGAGGAACTTGGGTTATGCCCTTTAGCTTTTAACTCAAGTTTCTGTTTTTCTACCAAGGTCCTTTTGACAATGTGAATGTTCCCTTTGTAGGTTTTGGCAAAATGTTCATGCGTAATTATACGGTGCGGCAACCATTTTGTAATTCGGAAATAACATTTTTAACAGAAACATTTTTAACTTTTCTGTTACGAACGCATTCTCCTCCTAACACTTAGAGGAGCTCCAATAGCTAGGCAAAAATAGTTTGTCAAATTTGCTGTTTTAGCAACTTGGTAAATAATATGGGAAACGAAAAATTATTTTATCTCTAATAGTTACCCAAATTCCACTTGTCAAAAACAGATATAGTAACAAAATTGGTTGGAAATTGAGAAAGATTGCACCAGATAGAAGTCTCTCTCGTCCCCTGCGCCCCCTGCCAGCCGCGTCGCCTCTCCGGCGTCCCCACGATGCCCACACGCCCCGGTGACACCTTGCCAGCCGTGACGCCCGCGTGCCACTGGCCGCGCCGCCTGCTCCGCGCACCCATGACGGCCGCGCACGTCACCTGCTCCTCCCGCGCCCCCGCGTGCCGCCAGCCGTGCCATCGACGCTATTTGTCATGCTAAAAGCATGCCTATTTATCATGCTACTTTTTTTTTTCTGTAGTGCCTTATTATTGATGATGTTGATCGTCTATTTGAGCAGAACTTTGAGGAGGATATGAAACATATATTTAAATGCATTCCTCTGCTATATATCATCTGCATCTGACAATTATCACTATATACGAACCATAAGTTGTATTTCTATGCTGACATAATCTTTTTTCTTTTGTAAATCACCACTTATGCTATGCAGAATAGACATACAATTCTTTTTTCTGTTACACTATTTATACTGCCCTACAAATATGAATTTCGTGGCTCCTCTTCAGTTGGCTCATGTAATGGTCCTAATACCTACACTATTTCCAGAGACAAATTATATCGACCCATCTGATCAAGACTCCCTTTGCAAGCTGATCTGCTTCACCTCTACAGCCATTATCACCAATAATATACCAAAGAGCTTGTGAATGATCCATGGAAGGGCTAGCGGGAGAAGTCTGTTACCTGCATAAGACAAGCTCAAGGCGGCGACGAGCTGGGCTACGGCGAGGTGGCGCGTGTGCGGGGGACAGTGGGGGCGCCGACGGACGCGAGCGCGCGGATCCGCGGCGTGCCGTCGGGCCGTGGGCGCGGGTGCAGGCGCGCGCGACGGCGACGCTTACGGGCGCGGGTGTAGGGAAGAGCGGCGGGGCGGTGGAGGCGGCGGCGCCGGGGGATGGCGGCGGTGGCGTCGCGACGCCGGGTCACGAGGAGATGGCGTCGACACAAGAAAAATACGTGCGTTGAAAGTTCCTGGCGAAGATGCGAGAGAAATCTAGCGTCGTACTTTTCTGGATGCCAAGTGAAACTTCATCTCTCATATATGCGCGCAAACGAGAGGATATGATAAATTGCTAAAATTTAGGAACTCAGAGCCAAACTGTTGGAGACAGTTTTTTTAGATTTTGCAAAAAAACAGAGATGTCAAGTTTGAATGGGGAGGTGTGGAGTTGCTCTTAGATTAGCAAATGGTTTGGAAGAAGTTACCAAAGAAATGTCGAAATGCAGAGTGTTTCAGTAGCGAAGCAATTGTTGAAATAACGGATAATTGGTACGCAGCCAAGAAATGAGAGCACAGAGAATTCGTTGAAGTGTAAGAAGGTCGTGATCCAAACTAAGGACCATTCTGGCCCACATTACTATAGGCCCAATTCTGTTCGAAACATGGGCTACTTCGAATGCCAAAAGAAGCCCACATTATCTTTAGGCCCATCAGGCCATCACCGTCACCTATCTAGCCCCGTATGCCGAGCCATCTCCATGGCACCGCCCCTCTCATGGACGGCTCCGATCCACCCGCCGCCGCCTCCGACTCCGCCGGCGACGACGAGCCAGCGACCGCGCCCGCGCCCCAGCCGGAGCGGTGCGAGGCTCTGGCCGCGGCCATCGCGGGGGTGCTGGGCGGCGCGCTCCAGGAACACGAGGCGAGCGCCGCGGCCACCGCTCGGAGCCAGGACGAGCTCGCCGCCGCCGTCGACCGGCTCAACGGAGGTGCGTGCGTTCCTGTATCTCTCAGAGCCGAGGGACAACCCCCCTCCCCCCCCCCGGCCTTGCTCACTGCTGCTGCTGCTGGGGCTCGTCGAGTTTTGGGTGCCTTTTGTGCTATATGTGATTGGTTGGTAGAGAACTAAAATGTTCTGATGCTCGAGGGTGTTAGCTTGTGGCAATGCAAACTACATCAATTAGCGCTTAACTGAACCAATAACTTACAGATTGTGCTTCTGGTTCGCGCATATTGTTCGAGTAGTCTCTTTCCAAGCACACACTATGGTACGCAATATGAATTAGTACGTCCGATATTCTGATACTGAATTACTAGTCTTGTGGATTTGAGAAGTAGTTGTTGGATATCAGTGTGTCCGTTCATGCTGAACTTTGATCTGTCTGCTACATGGATGATTGTACATTCATGGTAGTAAAAGAAGTTTATTTTTCGGTTATATATGCTTAGAGTTGTATTCAAGTGGTTTGAATGAATTAAATTTAGTTATGTATTTACTTGAAAGACATAACACTGCCAAAAATCAAGTCTCCTTTTTTGGCTTATTGAAACAATAGTTAAACTGATATACCATTTCCTGCAAACTGATGTCCACATCAAATTGCTTTTATGCACCCTGTTGTGTACTGTATGCTAAATTAATGAAACCAGGATATTTGCTGACTGTACTTCTACAGTCATAGTTCCACTCATAAATT
Source organism: Oryza brachyantha (assembly GCF_000231095.2). Lineage (NCBI taxonomy): Eukaryota > Viridiplantae > Streptophyta > Magnoliopsida > Poales > Poaceae > Oryza > Oryza brachyantha. Next base: position 1,235,146 of record NC_023170.2, read on the forward strand.
GAATGCTCATTTGGTTGGTTGATATGTGTATGATTGGAACTTGGAGATATCATTCCTATTTAATCTCTCCCTATAAATGAATGTATGAACTTGCATATCCTAGTAGGGAAAATCAGAAACTTTTGGGATAACCATACTGTTCCATACATGACAACGTTCACATTCAATTTTGTGTGACCCGCCTATTTTTTGATCTGTGTATATTCCTTGAGGTAGCTATCAACTTGTTGGATCTGGTTCTTCCTCCCTCAGATATTGTGTTGATATTTGCTCCCAATTTACCTCACATCAAATACGTTATTGTATAATGTGGTTTCTCCATGGTCCTTGGTTTGTACATTCATGAATTATATAAAATTGCCCCATATTCTTTTGCAGAACTAGACAAGCTATTAGAAAATGCACCCTCTCCGGTTATAATGCAACAAGCCGCAAGGATTTCTTCTATCCGCAAGAGAGTTTTAGCACTGAATATGCTCCTGCGCTCCATACAAAGACGTATAGATAACATCGATAGAATTGTTTCTACTGGTGTAACAAGTGGTACTGCACTTCTAACAATAAATAGTGTTTTGATCATCAGCACATGGATGAGCCTTAAGATCATCGCCTTGCATTTTGTTTGCAGATCATTCATCACATGTACAGTTACACAGCCATAATTGAAGTTTGATTGAGGTATCATAAAAAAAAAATCTTTACTTTGTAATTGCATCTTTAATCGATCTGCATGTTTCATATTAACACCAGTGCTACAAATTTCAGGGTTTGAAGTTGTCTGTCATGTGTACACCATTTCTGTCTTGGAGAGTTGTCGTTTCAAGTTCTGCTGTATGCAACATTTCATATGTTTGTGCATAAAAGTGAAGAGTATTATTGGTAGTTTGACTTTCATCTCCAAAGATGTGTATCACTTAGACAGCAAGACACTCATTTCTTTTTGTCGTCTAATAGAGCGGGATTAATTTTCGTTGGTTCAATTGTTCCCTTTTCTTTTGCAGACAGTGAAATGTGCACCTGTACTGTCGAATATTAGATAAGGCCCCCTTTGATTCGAAGGAAATCCATAGGAATTTTGATTTCATTCCTATAGGAATTTTTTTCTACAAAGCCCGATGAATCAAAGGAATGAATCCTATGAAATCCTATGGAATGCTTCTTCGTGTAGAAGTTTAGGCTCTTAGAAGTTTTGGAGGAAATTTAACAATAGATAGAACCTTATGAAAAAAAACATTTGAGTCTTTATCTTTTCTTAAATTCCTGTGTTTTTCCTGTGGTCCATTCAAACGGTCATTTTTACGTTTTTTTTGTGTTTTGTAATCCTCTGTTTTACGCTTACATTCTTGTATTCTATATTTTTTTCTATTCCTCTGTTTTTTCATTCCTGTTATTCAGAGGGGCCCTAAATGTGATCCGAAATTGCCAACAGTTTAATTCCATTAATCAATGGTATAAGAATATGTTTTCTGATAGCAGATGTTTAGCCTGGCCCTGACGTTGAGTAGTTCGGCCGCCTCAACTGGAACGAAAGCCCAAGAACGGTTTCTGAACTTACGGCAGGAAAGTTTATCCCGTTTGTATGTCACTATGGTTTAAATTGCAAGGGAAACATACTGCTTGCAGTGAAGCAAATCTGTCATTTTTTGTTTTGAGCAATGGTTATCGGCGGTAATGAATTCTAGTGGTTAACGAGTGGCTACCATTAGAAACAGGTAACTGTCCTTGGTAAACGCCAAAGGGTGATGCTTGATTATCTGAAATGTGTATAGTTTGTAAGCTTTACAACGGTATATAACATCACCAACAAACAGAAATTGCTCTTCGAATTTTGCTTTCTATCGTATTCTCGTAGATCACCCCAATGTTATTTTGTGTTAAAGATAAATGAGATACAGCAAATTATATGTAAAAATTATGGTACACCCTCATATACCGTAAAAAAAATGCTTACCAAAGAAACCATTGTTGAGTTATTTTGTGTTATCTATAAAAAATATGGTACACCCTTGTATACCATAAATTTGCTTAGCAAAGAAACCATTGTTGAGTTTATTGGATAAAATAATATACGGGCACATTATTTTGACTGCCAATACACCCCACGGTAAAAGATTTTTTTCTTTTTACCGGGATGACCAAATGGGGACATTAAAATGGTATTATGATTGAAATCTGTCTCAATTTTGTACTGGTCTACTGGGTACATACCTAGACGACATAACTGTTTGACAACCCATAATATATGTTTGAATTTTAGTAGTATTACACAACATCTCCACATTGTCTGTGCAATTAAGTGGTAATAACTGCCAAAATATGTATAAAACAAGTATATAGAACGGACTACGGAGCGAGTAGCGAGCAAGAAGAATTTCCTGATGCCACTAAAATGCAAGCAAACAATACGTAGTAATCACAAACAAACGGTAGCAAACAGACTCAAGCAGAAGACAGAACAGAATCCAATGAAGCAACAACACTTCTTGAACGGTTAAAGAAGCGGCTTTTAAAAATATTTTTACATATAAGTTTACGTAGACTTTCAACTTTATACTAGTTAATTTCATCGCTTATATCAATAAATAACAAAAAAATTACATAATCTTTTATCGGTAAAAAGAACATAACCATATTACTAATTGGAATCCATCCAACCAATTCGCCAAGTTTTATTTTTCAAATCTAGATGATTCCATGGACAAAGTAGAGGAAAATTTGAAGCGTAAGACACCAAAATTTCATGTTGATTGAACAAAAATTTTAGTTGAGCGAGTACCAGCTTCAAGGAACATAAGGAGATTGAACTAGAAGTCACTGTCATGAAGAGCAAATAGAGTATCATGCATCATGGCCATCTTTGCTGACTTTTGGAAGGTGCAACCTCTGACCAAATCGACACTAGTATTCTTGATTCCTCCTGCGCATTGCACTGCACAAACTCCTTCCAATAATTGTCCAAATATTTTTATACAATGTTTTTTCTAAGACCTAATAATACACTCCTACACTGTAACAGATCTATACAGCTCATGATGAGCTTCCAGGCCATATAGAAAATAAACATTTTTAAACTAGCTATTTTTGTATTGTTTTGTGAAAACGATGGTTTGTTGGGTGAGGTGGAGTGGAGAAGAGTACGAACAACTCTATTTTAAGTAGCAGAGATAATGAAAATGATTATATGTATGGTCTTTATTTTTTTTCGTTAGATACACAACCAAACCTTGTAACGACGGATACACAGCCAGTTCTTTCACCAAAACGGAGTGCTATTTTCTTTTCTTAACCTCCAATTCTCTTGTATGGCTTTTCTTGCAAGTTGCAAACTCATTATCCGACTAAAACACTTTTGTGATCTTTCTTCTAATTATACTTGGAAAAGTAAAATAGTTTTCTTAACCAATATTTATCCTTCTCTCTCTATATATATTTCTAGTCTTTGTGCTGAATCATCAACCAGTCAGCATGTGCAGTGAAGTGAAGTTCCGTTCGCCAATGCAATCAGGCCCAATTGCATGTGTGAATACCAGTTTATGGCCCAGGAGCACTACCTACGTGGACTGGGCTCGTGATCAATTTACCAAGGAATAAGTTCACTAGAGGTTTCTCGACTTAACGTCGGGTCCGTTTGAGGTTCCTTTATCTCTAAACTTATATAAATCGTTCAAAAAAGATACATCCTTAGTATGACTTATCTCTTGACCGGTTTTAATGATGTTGCGTACAGTGGGCCCACATGCCACGTTTTCCCCCTCTTTTCTTATTTTCTTCATTTCTCTTACTTCTGAGCATTGATCGATTTATAAACGATTAACAATCTTCAGACATCTCTACATAAGTATCCAAAAAGAAAGACAATCTTCAGACATCCGCAAATTTCTACAGAGGAAATAAAATGGCGTGGATAGTTTTTTTCATTAATAGTAGGACCTATAATATTTCAAAAACTATCATACATAATCACCAGGAAGGGCTCGTATGATTTTTGCAGCAGCTGCAAATTCTGATGGTCGAAATGAAGTTCAGAACGGGATTGAACGTGCCGTGCGATATTCCATGCTGACGAGGTCCACTCCCGAATTCTAAACAAGTTTCTGTCTAATATCAAATTCAACGATGAATCCAATCAGCAAAAAAACATCCTGGTGATTATTTCGACAGATTTTTGAAACCTTATATACAACAGGAAGTGATAACGACACACGGTTGATGCCAAGGCGTCGGCAAAATTGTTAGGGTCGGTATTGTCTACACACGGCCGCCGGCGGCGAGATGGACAGCCGCACCAGTCTGTGTTGCCGGACGGTGAATAGGCACCTGCGAATTAGTTCAGTTCGTTTCAGAGTTTGTTTTAGTTGTTGGTTCTTTTGTTATCTCCTAGTTGTTAGCAAATTTCAGTTGGATGTAAGCCTTTTTTCTTTTTTTTTTTAATTTTCACCTGGGGGGAGAGTTTCCCCACCTGTATGGATGTAAGCCTATTTAGGGGCCAAGGATATTTGGATTAATTAAGGCACCGGTGGTTTCAGCTAGGGATTATTGTAATATGTATTATTGAGTCAGATTACTGTAAGCTGGATTATTATAAGCTAAAGAAGAAAGAAATGACAAATGTGAGTTATTATTTAAAGTATCCAATGTGGTGGGTCTAAAACTAACCAATAATCTAAAATAAGCATTTTTGGATGAGCTTATTAAGTTATAGTAATGTGAGCTCTATATTATAATAATCTACTATAATAATCTATCTGTTTGTTTCAGCTTACTCCTAATAAGTCATTTTATAATAATCCTAAGCTGAATCAAACAAGGCCTAAGCAATAATTCATCTACTCTTCTCTGCCTCTCACCGCCAGGTTTCTCTGATCGGCGCTAATAACAAAACTCTACTCCAAGAAAAAGCAGTCATCCTTACAACTTAAAAGTACAGAAAAGAACACTGAAATTCTGCTTCAAGAGATCATTTGAAGAAAGGCACAATTGCTCATAGTAAAGGTACTGAAAAAAATTCAAAATAGCGTGTACAGTTAACGAACAGTAGGGAATCAATCAGAATGAGTTTACTGAAGTTTACAGGGAAACAATCACGATATTCACAAGCTTCCCAAGAAACAAAGGAAAGAACTAAGCAATGGAAAATATATGAACCTCCAGTGGAGGTTGTGAATACAAAGCTGTACACGTGCGAATGACTACCTAGGATATCCTTTTGCCACTGTTATAGAAAAATTTACATTAAAAAGAATAATGTTACAACAGCATCGATAAACTTAACTTATATCAGCTTTGCTTTCTGCCAGAATACGCGCCACAAATTTTGTCTATGGTTGCATATTGCAAAGCCTTCTGTCTGGTTGTACATTGCAAAGTCCATGGGCTGAGAAATAATGGGAGAACCTGCATTGATGGGGTGATACTAAGGAGAGTATCATCCATGGAAAGAGTGCATTCATCTCAGCTGACTGATGATTATATTTCATTTTTAAAAAAACTGATATTACCATTTACCTGCAATTTCATTCTCAGAGGCGTATGTAACCTTCTTTGTGTCCTTTAAAGAGTTTCAGATGTCTTTTGTTCTGAGAACTGCTCCTGGTAAGTGCACGACGGGTTCTCCATGCTGACACATGAGAATACAAGGAAGGAAATAAAAAGCAAAGTAACAGGACCAACAATATCACAACGCATGTTAACATGACATTGAAGAAGCCATCTCGGTTTGCAGGGTTCTTCTGCTCAGTCCAGGGCACACCACCAACATTCATCCCAAAAACTGCACAATTAGGGCAACAGATCCAAGTAAATTGGAGACCTTAAGCAATAAATGACCTTGAAAAGTATGCAGGAGAACATACCTCCAGTGACAATGGAAAGGGGAAGGAATATTATGGACAGAAATGAAAGATAGTATAAGCTTTTGTTTATCTGCTCAGATTGCCAGCTATCAAGACTAGCCTGAAGCGTAGTTACCCTATTCGTTATAAATCCAAGGTTTTCCTTCAGCCTCCTAAGACGACCTATCAAATCTTCAAGAGCAACAACATCTTCGCTTGTGAACCAACTCTTGCTCGCACATTTTTCCTTTACACGGGGGAATACTTGGTCACCATGAGAAACAACCTAAGCAAGCAAACACAATAACATTAAATCCGCGATTTCTATTGTGTACAACCCTATTCAATGGAAGTCATTGATATGGTAGAAGACATGGCATATTGACATTCATGTCAAATGGCCACTCAATTCGATTTGTATTGCAAAGTTGACTAAATTCAGGCATAATAACATATTCATACATCGAATGCATTTCTAATATATGTTCAGGTAATTAGAGATAATTCTCACCCAGCAAAAATTAGAGATAAATCTCAGAAATACCTGAAGTAGGCGCTGTAGATCAAGATGCATTTTCGGGAATCTCCTTCCATCCAATAAAAGCTTCCTCATAAAGTGACCACCTGCAAGCAAAGATTAACACAGAGATCATGAATACCTGCAAAGACCTGTTACCCTGTAAGAGTCAGAGTGGAATAATATCTAGGGAATGCTACAACAAATTTGAGCATAAGTTTGGCGAGCAGTAAATAAAATAGACTTTACATCGCCTTCCATTCATGTAAAATGAACACTCTCAGAATATGAAAATATTATGTTACACATACTGATAATGTAAAATGAACCCAACTAGCAGCATCTCAGAAAAAATGGTTACCGCCAACATGGCATCCAGAGTTTTCATTCCACCATACAAAAGCAAACTACACATTTATAACCTTTCCCTCTCCCCTTACCTTACTCCATTCCAAATTTATCATGAGATCATCTCAAGATGGAAATAAACCGGTCCAGAATCAATTTAAGCACAAATGCTGAATTGGAACTATGGCAGAGAACATAACAAACAAGAACCAATTCAAGAGGATCAGCAACCTCCTCCCAATCAGACAATCATTGCAATTTTCATCAGTTGTGATCCAATACAGATGGACAGTCACAACAGAACTGACAAACAGTCTCCGGTTCTTCCTGCTTTTCGACAAATCCCCACTACCAAGAATTGGCAGCCAGTCTCTAGTTCCTCCTATATTTTGACAAATTCCCAATTTTCAGAGTTCCAGTTTAGTGTAATCCAAGGAACCCAGAGCACAAAGCAAGCGCAAAATAATTTTTTTAGTGCGTCATCAAAGACGTAAAGAGGAAGCTAGTTCGTACCTAACAACATCACCAGAAAAGGAAAAAAAGGGCATCGACTTTGTCTAAATGAGATGTTCTTGCTAGTTGCTAGAACCCTAATGATTTTGTTTATGTTTATGCGATAACTAGTCAAGAAAGCAACCTCCACCTACCCTTGTCGAGCTGAAGCTCGATGCTGTCGAGCTCCGTCTCGAGGCGCGTGACAATGTCGTGGACGTGGTCCACGTGCGTTCCGAGGACGTGCACGAGGAGGTTGGACACCGTCCGCGGCACAGGGTTGTCGGTGTGCGCGCCGTCGGCGTGGTTCATGGCGAGCAGCGACTCGAGCAGCCGCTCATCGATGACCACCCCGCCCTCGACGGCGCGCCCGCCGCCGTGGCCATCGTCGGAGAGCGACGTGGCCACCCCGAGCGGCACCTCGGAGAGGAGCGACGCCTGCGTGGTCCCGAACGCCAGGCGCGGGACGCCGCCGACGGACACGGTGACCACGGAGCTCTCGGTGACGCGCGCGGCGAGGCGGAGCGCAAACGCGCTCCCGAGCGGGCCCGGTGAGCTGACGCGGAGCAGGAGCGCGCCGCCGCCGTCGACGACCCCGCAGTGCGGGCCCGTGGCGACGAACGCGAGGATCTCCTGCAGCGTGAGCGGCGGGCACAGGAGCTCGATCAGCGCCTGCGCGTGGTGGAGCGGCTTGGCCGCCGCGCCGCCGCGCTGCTGCCGCGGGAGCTCGATGTGGTGCCACGTGAACGCACCGGGCGTCGACGGCGCCGCCGCCGCCACGTCCCACGGCGCGTCGGCGAACCGCCCCTCGCCGTCGAACACGTACGAGTGGCGCGGCACCGCGCCGGACGGGAGCGGCTTACCCACCACGGGGGACGGCGACGGGGGCGGACACCCCCTCCACATATCCCTCAAAAGGCTGGATCTCTCCGCCTCCGCATACGGGGACGGCTCGCCGGCGCCGGCCGCGGCCGCCATTGGCATCCGGAAACCAAGTCGTCGTTGGAACGAAGAAATGGAGGGGATTTGGGACCTATATGCGAATTCCGAGTCATCGCGAGGACTAAAATGTAAATTATCCAATCACAGCAGCGCTTTCGAGGGGCTTTCCTGTAAAATTAAATCGGTGGTTAGTTGCTGCTTCAGGCTTAACGCGGGGGAGGTTAGTTGCGGCTTCAGGCTAACGCGGTGGAGGTTAGTTGCTAATGATTTGTTTAAAGGGATAATTGCTAGGATTAGTGTGAAATTTAGCTTAATTTAATTTAATTAAGGTTGGTCAGGTGATTAATAATAATGAGGATGGCAATCTTGGCATGGTGTTGACTAATTTGGGAATCTCTCTGTGATGCACTGACCACGATGTGCAGGTATTATTGTTAGTTTAAGGGCTTTTCACACGAATGAAAAAAAAGAAAAAAATAGAAAAAGTATAGAATTCTGACAGGAACATAGATGTAAAATAAATGATTGTAAAACATAAGAAAAACGTAAGAAAGATCGTTTGATTAGACAACGGAAAAAACACACAAATTTAAGGGGAGATAAAGACTTATAGGATTTTTTTTATGGGGTTTAAATTTCCTCCAAAAACTTGTATGGGAAAAGACACTCCATAGGAATTTCATAGGATTTCATAATTCATTCCTTTGATTCAAAAGTCTTTGTAGAAAAAATTCCTATAGAAATAAAATCCTCTAAAATTCATATGAATTTCCTTTAAATCAAAGGGACCTAATTTTTTGCCTTGATATGTTTATTAAGTTTAATTCAAAAATGTTGGTTTAATAGTTTTTTAACCTCGTAATTAACTTGACCTTGAGTAAATCAAGGACTTGCTTTGCTGTATTTTAGCTTCAATTTCCAATAAAATTGTCGGAGCTTAGCTTTTCTATGTATGTTTTCATTAGACAGAGTACCTATTTTACATAACGAATTGCAAATGTGTGTCCTTTATATACAGGAGGGTAACTAATCTCTCTTTTAGATATGGAAATGCACCCTAGCCATATAACCAACTCTAACAGCCAACATATTCTAAAACTGATAAAGTTAGTGTAGATGTCTGGCTATCAGATTACCAGTAAAAAAAATAATTAGCCATAAACATTAAGTATCCATGAAGGTTGAGTTCTTCTCCCCTCACACTAACCCAGATTCCCTTTCACGCGCACTTTTCCCAGACCCCCGAACCGTTATCCGGTGTGTTTAAGCTAATCCTTTGAACGGGACTGATGATACACTAAGCCAATCACATTAGACATGTATAGCATTCACGTAACCTGCCATTGCTCAATGGCAGCCTAGCACAGTAAAAGAGCAGAGAGGAAACGGCAGCAGAACACTGCAGCGTACCGTAGCCAAAAACAATAATATATTTACTGTTTTGTACTATAGTACATCACTGTAGCTGATAGATCTGTATCTCAAGACGGACGGCTAAGATTCATCCAATGACATTCCAATGACATTACAGAGTTCCTTTTATGTTATTAGTATGGAATGCAATGATATTACAGTGTTTTTTTTATGTTATTAACATGGAATGACAGATGACCCACTTTCAACGTGGATAAGGGTATAAGAAGAGTCTAATATGGTATGGATTCTTGGTATGAAGGAGATATAATGCCACCTATAGTGCTTAATTTGTCAACGAAAGATTAACGTGATACGGAAAATTGCACTTGATTTAACAACAAAAGTTTAAATTGACGTGGACGTTGATGTTTAGTTTGTCAATGAAAAATTAAACTGATAGGGACAACGCAATGTCGTTCTCCAGCCTTGAGCTAGCATCTCATGCTGTTTATGACCCAGCTGCTTGGGGCTTTTATTTCCTAATTTATAAGGCCAGGAAAAGCAGTTTGATGTATTTTTTTCGTTACAAAAAAATGAAAGACTTTATGATATTGGTAAAAAGTGTTTATGACCAAAAAAGTCTTATTCCAGCATTTCTTCTCTCTGAAAAAAACTACAAATAAAGATATCCTTAATTTTCCATAAATACATTCTCAGTTTTAAATTAATATAGAAAAGCATATTGATATCAGCTCTATCAATGAAAGCAACCATATGCCATGCCATGCCTCTGTTTTTTTCTTTCTGCTGCATAAAAAAAGAAAAAACGTTATGGTAGTGCTAAAAATGATTATGATCAAAAGAATCTGTTGTGTTTCTTCTGTATTTAAAAAAGTGTACACCAAAATGTCCATCATTTTTCATAAATACTATTTCAAATTTTAACACAGAAAAGCATATTGATATCAGCTCTATGAAAGCAACCCATGCTATGTCTTTATATACTCTTGTCTAGAGCTTAAAACTGGAGAATCCTCAAACAGTCAAATCTTATCAAGAGTTTTTCTGAAGAGGCTTATTTGCCTGGAAAGATCTATCTGTCCATCCACAGTAAAAGAACAAGGCATGATTCGTCATCACCTGTGGCTATCACTATCTTTTTTCTCAACAGTAGCATCAAGTTTTTCAACTGAAGAATCAAAAAACTCCCAGAGAGCAAGTGCAATGTTGACTCAGCTTGTCCAAGACACAAATAAAAAGAGGATGAGGATAAAAATTCCAGGACACAATGCTGCTCATCTCATTTCCATTCCTTTTTGCTAAAAGCACATAGGCTAGCACATAGCCAGCATATTTACATTTTCACAAGGAAGCACAAGCAGTCAAGCATGGCGCATTTCGGATATTTGTTTTTTTTTTTTCAGTTTTTGTCCTACTGTTTTTCTCTTGTTTCTATCAAGCTTCAAAACACACTTGATTTAACAATAGCTTTGGTAATGATACAAATCCACCAAGGGTATCATCCATAGACCCTTGGGATTAAAACCCTAGATGAGTTCTTGGTCATTATCTTTTCCATGAGGTGACACCAACAACCACATTGCTCACCTGTAACACAACAGACAGAACAGTCAATCACCTAAACATTTTCAGATCTGAATACATACATTCATCAACTATCAATTCAGAAGTGAACTTTTCTGCTACACAATCCAAAAAATTCAGAAAGGGATTTTGGTTTCAGGGTATTATAGCCTAGACATGAGGCTTACCAGCTTGCCCTTATCATCCAGTGTCTTAGGATTCTCTACAAGGACTGTTTGAGGCCGAGCATCCTGCAAGTAGGCAGAAAAGGAAGTTCAGAGAACAAAGCTAGTAATCGTCATCATGGAACATTTGACATCATATAATATTCAGATTGTTTCATTTGTCCCAATGGACCATCATTAATTTCATTGTCCTGATAACAGAATTGGAAGATAAAAATCTTGGCCGAGGCATCGAGTTCTGTTGGCTAATCATAGGTACTTCCCTACTTCGAGAACTGATTCCATGAAACTATGGAGCAATGTGAACCTACCAAAGTTGTGATCTTTTTAAAAAGAGGGGAACCATTTGCATGATGCATCCTAGTTGATGCTAAAAAAACAAGGGCTGATTGTTCAATCAATGGTCCCATGAAATTTCGTTCACAGAAATGAGAAAACCTCTTTCCAAATTCCATTAATTCCTACAGCTTCAAAAAAAGACCTGTACTGACTACTGATATTTTACCCAAAATAAAAATTTATTCCATCATTCCAGTTGATCACCTCATGTTATTGTTCTGTGTTGGCAAGGTCACACAAGAACGCTAAATATTTATCGCCGAGACGATGATGATCACCGGGGAGCGAATGCGAGAAATCAAGAGGGAACAAAACATTCAGAAATGTGCACATACCCTGACATGATTAACATATCTGCAGGTTGCACACTGCACAGTGGAGGCTCCCGGTGAGTGCATGAGCGTCGTCCGGCACTGGCCGCATGTCAGATGGGCAATCTGGTTGGCTGCAGCTTCAAAGAAACCATTAATGGTCAGCTCAGGATCACTAGATTTCAGCTCAGTTTGCAGCTCTGAATTAGCTGCAATCTTCAGAGAAAGATGCAATCCTGCTTTCTTCACCTGATCTTGTGGAGTTGAGCCTGTTGCAGCTGGGGCAGCGGATGTTGGAGGCGCCTCGGTTGTAGAAGAGCAGCGTCGGGCAGCCGCTGCAGATGAGCTCCGACATGTTGGCCGCCGCTGACGGGTTGACGGCGGTGAGCGTGTTGCAACCCGGGCAGCAGACGCCGGCGACCCCCCTCCGGTACTGGACGACACGCCTGCAGCCGCTGCAGATCAGCTGGTCCTGCATATGCCTGCAATTTCACACACAAAACCATCTCCTGCGATTCAGAACCAAAACAACCAAAGGATCACACTGAACTGAACTGAAGCAGACCACATTCTGCTGCATTCACCCAAGACAAAGATCATTTTTTTTTTCTTGGCGAACAATTAGAAACCTATAGAAACTAAAATATGGCACTGAACTACAGAAAGATGTGGTCTTTCTTCGCAGCCAAACCCCAAGAACTGCATGCTACATGACACTACCAACCATGACTTGATCCAAGAAGAGATCAAGAGCATTACCAAGGCAAGAACCCCTGGAAGCGGCAAGCGCCTGACCCAAAAGCCAAGCGTAAGATCGAGAAGAATATGCAGGGAAGAGCAAGAGGAGAATTCGAGAGCTGGAGATCGAGTTGCTGCAAGCTGCTGCTGCTGCTGCTGCTTCTGCTCCACGGTGGCAGGAGACGAAGAGGGGGGAGGTGGATTTAAGGGCGGGAGGATGATGGCCAGATTCGTTTGGGATAAATTCTCGGAATCTGCAAAGAAATCAATCGCTCGCGCCGGGCGGCGGCGACGACGACGGTGGATGGACGGATGAATCATCATCATCATCATCATGGATGGATGGATGGATGGATGATGGTGGAGGAAGAGATGATGCCTTTCGGATATGGGCGAATTGCTCTCCTCTCCAACCATGGAATCTTTTCTCTCCTACGCGCCAATAATTCTCGCAGCTTTCTTTGCTTCTCTACAACCTCCTCTAATCAAATCAGCTGCGATTAATAATTTTAGCTGGTTTGGGTGAGTGTGAGGGAATGAATTAATAGAAGCTGAGTTTGATTCGATTCTGAGCTCAACTCTCAAGGCAAGTTTCAGTTGCTGGTTTGCCTTGCTTAATCAGTCGTGTTTGCATGCATGCAGATCAGATGCAGGTGATACGTTTCAGAGGCTTCAGCATGACCTTTTTTGGGTGGTGGTTTTTCGGTTATAAGCCGTACGTTTTGTACCTGTAACTGTCAGGTGGTCGTCTACTGCAGTTGCAGAGAAGCAGAGGGGAATGTTATACATACGGTTAGAGATAACGTAGTCTAATAAAACTCTAGTGATAAAAATAAAATATATCTTGTATTTCAAGTTTATATTTTCTATGTACGATATAAATACACCTAAGAGAGTTAGTAGATTATAGGATTTCTTTTAATTCAATATTTTCCAGGAGTGGCCAGCCAAATGTGCAAATCCAACCTATTGGTAAAGGAGGCTTGTTTGCACCTTATACTAGTAGTAGATTAAGAAAGGGTAATATCTAATTGGTTTTTTTTTCTCCAAACTCTAAATGTATAAAATTAATTCACCATAATGGATTTTGATAAGATAGGCTTGACACATAGTAAGTACATCATGATCACATTGGTCCATTTTGATCGTTCTGAATTGAAGAAGAGATGATATATTATATGATTGCGGGATAATATTTAAGGGCTTAAACAAATATTTTAACCATTAGTAATTGTGCAGACCTTGACATGTGAAATTTGTTACAATAATTCTAAATATACAAATCGCTTAATCCTTTGCTTCCCATTTGCCGCAGCCTTCTGGAATGCAATCGAAATTACCCACCGATAAATAAGATATCTGATTTGCAGTCTCCGTTTTACTGGAAATGAAGTCCTCCAAACAAAGCCATACACACAACACATTCTACCTGCTGTATTTTTTTCGGATTTGGAATGATCGCCATGAATTGGTTTTCGAAAATGGCGTCCCTTGTGCCACACACTCACTTCGAAAATGCATACAGGATGTGGGAATTTGGTCGTACACAGATTTAGATGGCAGGATCGCTTTGTGGTTTCCCCGTAGAAATCAATTTAATTTATAGCTCCCTTCCATACTTTGTAATCCCTTCTACACTCTCTGCTTGTATATTTTGAGTTTAATTCCATTCAGGTGGGGGAGGTTCACTCCCTCATTGATTTTTTTAAAAAATAATGAAAATAATTTAACTATTAGTATGGAATTGAAAACGTTGTTTTAAAAAACTATTCTAAGAAACTTATATATATATAATTAGAAATTTTTTAAAAAATAAAGCGTGCACGCGCGCGCACATATATAATAACTCATAATCTATAGTCCTATAAAAATAGAACTGGTGGTGGTAAGTGGTGAATCTACTACCCACCCAAGCAACTTTCCTGTTTTTTAAAAAGAAAAAAGTGATTGCGATGATCATATGTTAACCATCCCTACTGACTCTCTACTTTTGGTACGGAGAGAAAGGGATGTAAGAGGTGAGACCAATGAACTCATATGCCAATATCAAATACATGGGGCAACTAAGAGGTGATGCATACACAAAATTAATGTTATTAACATGCTATAGTATATTTTAATAAAATCTTGTTGCAACGCATGTCTAATATACTAGTCTATAAGAGAAAGATTACAATAGAAAAACAAAAGGGACTACAAATTAGATTGGTCGTGTCATCGTCCATTCCAATATAACTTCTCATATATAGATATGAGCACATATCTACTTCATGTTATCCGTACAAAAAAATATCTACACATACACCATCAATCTATCATGGATACATGGAAGCTCCGCGCACACTTCATACCCTAATTAACTGATGGATTTCTTTTAATGATCTCATATATATATATATATATATATATATATATATATATGCTCCAAATTAATTGCAAGAGAGAATTTCTCCGAGGGAAAAAAAAGAGAGACAAATTGCAATGGAGGAGAATTGAAAAAGATCTGCACCAATAATGGGCAAAGCATACACATCCATGAGTAGTTCGTTAGAGATTCTCGATGGAGAGAGATCGATCGAAAGACGATGCTGTTGTGTGCATAGAAGAGAACATCTTCTTGCTCCTAGTCAGCGTAGACCGTGCCCTCATCTTCTACTGTAGCCTACGTTATTCCACTGGCCCGGCCCGGGCCAGTCGCGCGCCGCCACGTGTGCGTCTCCAATTCATCATAACCACTTATATAATTTCTTTTCTGCTAAAAATTCCATTCCGTTGCTGATAGGGTTTGTGCCACGTAAGCGTTTGTTCTTCGTGTCAAATCGGACCATTTGTCAAAGGGAACACTTGGGTGGATGCTTGACACGTGGATGGCTGAAACTGCGTCCCATCATCAGTGATCCTTTTTGCACAGGAGTATCCGTTCGTTATCTGTGATCAATCTATCACCATGTGTAGATGCAATGCATCCTGTCAACAATCATATAATTAATGTATGCTTAGTAGAAACTGAAAGTCAAATAATAGTGGATTGGTACTCCCTCCGTTTTCTTTCTATTCCATTCATTTTATACTACAAGACATTCTGGCTACGACTAGATTTATCTATATATCAATACATATTATTTATATATATAATTCTAGATTTATTGTAGGTCATTTTTTGTTTTTTGAAAAATAAAACGATATATTTACAAACAAAAATAATTTATAAATAAATTGTTTTCTATTCATGTTCCTAGCTATCTAAAAGCAAATGTTGAAAAATAAACTATGATAAAAAACCTTAAAATTAACCTTGAATTTAAGGTAGAAAATTCAAATTTTGGCTTATAAGTATAAGCAGTGTAGCAGTTTGGAAAGCGTGCGTATGAAAAAAAAAGAGTGAATCTGGCTTATTAAGCCGAGGAAATGATCGCGGCTTATGAATGGGTCGTCAACAAAATGGTTTAGCCTGAGGCGTGAGTAGTTAGGGTCTCCAGACAAAAAGAAGAAAAAAAAAAGCGAGGGTCATTAGAGTCTCAACTTCAAGGAGCGGTTAATTGTGCAAAGTCATGTTTGTATACATCCTCCTCACTTGCAAGCCAATTTGATGTCGTAGTTAGCCTAGAATATCACTAGCTAGCTTGCTTTAATTTGTGACAGTTTGATCATGGCTCACAAGACTACACAAGTTGAACCGAAATAATTGATTCGTAAATTGCAATGTCTGAACGTATATAAAATATTTGTTTCATTCATAGATGAATCTACTAAAAACCAAAACATTTTATAGCCTAAAACGGATAAAGTATATTTTTTTCTCCATGAAAGAAATTTAGGTGAATGGAAAAAAAACTTTAGGCCATAATATCTTAGATATATAATAGCAAAGCTAATTTTCCTTGTTAGCTATCAATAGAAGAACATTTATGTGGACCAGAAAGTATATGTTATGTCGTTGTAGGTGGGCTAGCTGGTAATTAAACCGATTGGCAGTCCACATGTGTATATTCCAAGTTGCTCCTCATAAGAAAAAATTCTCTGTTATCCCTTGATCCAGAGAGACACAGATCATAGAAGAACTGTCTACACGGAGTATCGTTTGACCGTCCCTAGCTTGACCAGCAATACACATACGCACTCACATCATCCGGCTCCAAAAAGTAGATGCAAAATGCACACAGCATATATATGCATATAATTTGCTACATGTCCGTCCCATCTTTTGGTTTCTGCTTATATTTATAAGTCAAAATTTAAATTTTCAGCCTTAATTTTGAAGTTTTTTCACTATGGTTTATTTTCCCGATTTGACTTTTATATCGCTATAAACATGTATATGAACTTTTTATTCTTAAAATATTTTTTATTTGTAAATATGTTATTTAATATTTTTTTTAAAAGGCGACCCATAAGTGCATGCATACACGCACATAAAGTTGCATGCACAACTAGTTGAGATCAATGATGGGGCTTTGTTGGGAGTTGAAACACCACGTAGCAATTCTTATCCCCAATGTTATCCGTCACTCCCATCATCCAAATTCACTCACTCTCAAGCTACGCTAATTAAGGCAAACTGCCTGCAGATATACCGCAGTATACTCTCCCGTCTCTAGATATTTTACGTCGTTGATTTTTGACATACGTTTGATCATTTATTTTATTTATTTTTAAAAATATGTAAAGTTGTATATATGCATAAAAATATATTTAACAATAAATAAAATGATATAAAATAATTAATAATTATATAAATTTTTTGAATAAGACGAACGGTCAAACATGTGTCAAAAAATTAATAGTGTCAAACATTTGGACAAGGAGGTAGTATATTTTTAGTGTCTAGCAAGCTACCTGGTCGAGCTAGTGGTTATTTGCCACATGTATTATTTTGGTTAATTAGTGCATGGAAAAGCAATCCTTGTAAAGATGTTAATCCTTATGAATTTTATACCTATACGGTAGTCTCACGACTATAGCTAGTACAAACCATTGTAAACATTTTATTTCGTAAGAGATGGATTATAATAATTATATATATAACCTAGGTTTTCTATGATTTTTGGTAGATATATAGCTGAAAATAGCTCAATATGTCAACTATTCTTATTTGTTTTGTTCAATTTTTAAATCTTTTGCTTCTCAAGTTAAAGAGGTATGCTACTTTTTCAAGGACAGATGAAAACATCAGTTTGGAGTACCTAGCTAGTTACTACTCAAAGACCTTGACGATAAAATAATTAGTCTAGGATGCAAACCTCTCTCTGATGAACTCTTCTACAGTTTGAAAAAAAAAACCTTCTGCATATGATCATCAATTAGGCAAAAAAAAAAAGGCCTATGATCTACACCAGCTTACCTGCCGTCTAGTGGCTTTCATATGGGCATAGCCACAAATTTAAGTAGATACCCAGAGTAACTCAGATTGATGCCTTTTTACAGAGAGAATGGAATAATTTAAAAGTTTATCTAATAATTAATTGTTAGAAAGGGCACAAAACTATTCAACTTTTTCGTGTGGAATTAACTTGACTATTGGGTTTCTCTTATTGATATGCATACATCTACAATATCTAATAATGGTGCTAATTAAATTTGGCTCGACTTTATCAAATATAATTACAGTGCTATGTCTTAATTTGTGGTATGCTGAATTGCCGACCAGACAAAAATTGTGACAGTGAGGGAGTATTATATCTCTTCCACCCTCCCTGTGCCTATAGCCATTACTGGAATGTTCATGCACCCAAGTGGAAGCAGGGAGAAAAATGTTAGAGGAATATGCAAATTAATTGTGCTGTATGTTTTCTTTATGAAGTAATAGAATATGCTGTCTAATTAGCCAGCATAGTATGCTAATCCTAAAGTAGAAAAGTGCACACACAAAGATTTCCAAAGGAATAACATTTTATGGAATTTCATGCATGGGGATGGAAGTAATGATTGTGTTCTGAGAGTATTTATGCACAAATCACCGATTATTAAATTTTATTAAACTTTGGGACCTCTTTGCTAAATATTATCTTAAATCAACTACCATGGGCCTCTTAACCCAAATATCATGATATCATGTAAGATTGGACAGTGATGCAGAGGAGAGAGAATGAGCTACCTCTCATATAAGAGACAACCTATACACAAGCTCCAATAGAAAAAGTAATAGAGAAAAAGTAGATTGATAAATATTATTTGTTACAATTAGAGGGTGATTGTTTGACTTTTTTATGAAAAAAAGCCAAACAGTATATATGTAAACAAAAAATATTTTGTGAATAAAACTTTTATATACATATTATTAGTGATTTAAAAGCCAAGGCTAAAAAAGAACTTAAGATTAAAGATTGAAAATTCAAATTTTGATTTATAAGTATAAGCAGAAGTGAAAAGATGATGGCGTTAGTGTACTAGAGCTAATGTAGAGATGTGTTGAATGTGTTATATCTTATTTAGTGAGTTTCTTACATGGATAAAATCAGCGTTGAAATTTACCTCTACTATTAAACTTGCTCTTATCACTATCTCGAGTTTCAATGTTAAGTACTTATTTGAATTGATATTTGTATTTAATGATAGAAAAATTGGACTAAAATCTATATGCCCTGTCTGCAGATATTAATTGTGTCTAGCTAATCCCTTTTCCATTTCGAAACAAAGCCATAAATAATATGATAAATCACATATATGTGGATGGATCAAAGTCCTTTAATCACAGCCTTTCCATTATATATTATACTTAAAATAAAGAGTTTTTTAACGGTTCCAAAATGTATTGATGGATGACATAGATATACGAAAATTTATACAAAAGCATATAATTTCCATTGATATATACTAATTTCCAAGAAAATTATAAATGACAGTATACTCTTTTTTCAACAATTGTAATTAAAAAAGACTCTTAAATATTAATGTTATGACTAATCAAGGGTTTTATATACATGAGTATATAACCGTGTACGTGTGCAGACACATATAAACCTGACACGCTAGCTAGCTAGCTAGCTAGATGCAGTTCATGCATCGGTTGGAATTATATCTTCGACGTCCTCTTGCTTTTGTTGGCTTGGATTTGATTTGATTAATTTTGATCCGTATACACGTACAATATTTACGTAATTTCATATACATGCATGCACCGCAGCTAGCTAGCTAGCTTAGCTTGCATATATGCATTCTTATCTCCTAGTAAAAAGATAATGTAAATGCATGCAGACGAAGATATTTATTTAGCTAGAATATTACGTACGTTAACTGTCATGTTAATCTACTATTGTATAGAGCTGTAACGACCCTGGACAAGTTGACAAGTGCCAATGGTAATGAATAGCTGATTAATGGGGTCATTTATTCAGCTAATGGTGCTTGACCAAGACCGCACCAGTTTGGCTCCATATTCTGCATAATTGACGTTTTCTTAATATATCATGCAGATATACCATATATTGTACCACCTCCATTTCATATCATTTTCTAGTATTGACTAAATTCATCAATAGATGAATGTATATAATTTATATATATATCTAGATTCATTAGCATTCATATGAATCTCGACAAGGTTAGAAAATCTTACATCGTAAAACGGAGAGAGTATATATTATCGCAAATACATACTTACATGCTACTGATCTATCCCATAAAGTTATTTCTATCACTCAATTAATATTTCTTCGGAAATAAAGTTATTTCTTCAGCTGCTCCTCGTCTCAATCATATATACAAGTCATTCACCATTTATTTTTTTTTCTAGATATACCTCCTATTCCTATTCTCAACTAATTCCTAATTCCTATCGATCTTCTTTTAATTATTTTTACCATATATATATATATATATACTATAATAAGTTATATTTTGGAAAGAAAAAATCAGGTAGCTTTATTAGTGGCACTTGGCATCTGTAGATTATGAACTAGACATAAGATTGTTCCATGCACATCTGGAATTTTCGACTTTTAAATATTATTTCATAATGAAACTTTTATAAATTCATAATTGTGCGCATATACATTATTAATCAAATCATGGAGAGGTATATGCTTTGACACGTAATCTGGTCGGGTAGCTAGCTACCTGCATGCATGCATACATATATGCATGAATAATTGCATATATATATATATATATATATATATATATATTATACATGCATCATATCGAGAGTATGCAGCATGTTGGTTATTATTGCGATCTATATTATTATTTTATATATGCATGTAAAGTCCTCTCAAAAACATTAATTATATATATTATTTGTGTGTATATGCGTGAGAATATAAATACACGCAGCGCACACGTCAACAAAAGAATATCATAATGTTCCAAACCGAAATTTGAGTGGTGCTTATTAATTAGCTAGCTTCCATGCAATGCATGCCCAACTAGCTACGAAGAGAATGTGAATTAAAGCAAAGGAATATTTAAAAAATACAAATTGTACCTTCATGCATATGCCTAGCTACCTACCAATAATATCGATCAAAATCAAATGATCCAAAGTGGCCGAAAGGGCACATGAAGAACATCAAGGGCCATTCATTTTCTCAAATTCCTTTCCTCCCTTCTTTCTTAGGAATCTAATTACTAACTCCATTGGAATTGGATGTTAGTTCCAAAGCTATATGTATAGCTACATTGTTTTGCCTTTCTACTGCCTAATATATAAAAGCCCTATAGGGAGTACTTAACTAGCTAGGTAGGTAGCTAGTTTGACAAGAAGCAAAGTGTACATAGCTAGGCTAATCACCACCCTAAAATTAAACTAGAATCATTTTCCAAAAGGAAAAGAAGAACAATTTTAATTAATAGTGTATATAGGTGTAATGAAAAGTTTTAGGCATGTGAAACTCATATCCCAAACTGTAGCATTTGCGGCTCCAGACTCTTAATTTTAAGGTACTCCGTCCATATTGGACGGTGCATGATCCCTAGAGGTGAGCTCATGATAGTTAAAAAACAAAGAATTAATTTTTTTTACATCATTAATTAAAAGCAACTGTGTTGATTAGGTAAGTGATCTCTAAAATGATCACACATATATAAACTTTATACACAATTTGAAATATAATGGCACATTTTCAAATTGTGTACCAATCTTGCTAATCTAGTGGGTTATATATTCGAATCATAATTAAAACCTAAGGTCAAATCTTCCATAATGCAAATAGTTTTGAATCTTTTTTCTAACTTAATCTCGCCATAGAAATTATGTGACCCTCTTTATACCATTTGCCGATTAATTTGCGAAGGACAACTGTATTATGACCATTATTGGCATATATATACTTTTTCAAGAAAAAAAAATAAAAATCAACTGTTGATATCTTTGGGTAAGATCCACTTTAAAAATAGTTTGTCAATTAACTTCTGGTAAAAGCAACCCCTCATGCAAGGAGTAGCCCCATCCAATCACCAAGAGAAAAGGAGAAAGAGAAATAGTAGATTGGCTAATCAGTGATAAAACTAAAGGTGATGTGTTATAAATGTCACCTCTAAATTAATAAGCTGCTTGCTGTCTCTATTATAAAACTTGCTCTTATATATATGATAATTAAATTGGGATTTCTCTCTTATATAATGATCACAATATAGGATGGATTGATTAATTATTAATTTTCCCTGATTGGTGGGGAGATATAATTTCATTAAGCTGATTAAATTTCATGATCGGGGCCCATAATACAGTACTCCGGTACTGCACCATATATCTACCCAAACACAGATGATCCTCTTTCTATCTAGATACTGAAAATATATATCTAGCTTTTTTCTTGATCGATATCTCCCTGATCAAGATCCAAATCTAAGCATGCATGTAAGTACGATCTCACACGACACAACATGTATACTTTACGTACACTCGTTTGGCTAGCTGGTCTCACACGCTTTGGACCATTTGATGATTAAATTAATACACATGCATACTGTTCTGTTCATACAATTGTGGAATATTTCATAGCTTGATAATATATCAAAATATATATAGAAGTTTCCTCTCGTGTATCATGTGTATAGCCAGCTAGTTAGCTAGCTAGCACGTGTCTATTGAAAATAATCTCGATATACTCTCTGCAGTCAAAGGTAGTTTGTTCCTTTTTTACCTTTAATTAATATTAAAGTTGATGTACTGGGTATTAGTGAAACAAAGTTATAACATCATTTAATTTCAAATATGTTTCTGTAATTGTTTTTACATGAACACAACAGGCCAGAAATTTTTACTGTAATTTCCTATTGTACAAAAATTAGTATCCCCAAGGGTTATTTTATAATGTTCTTTCTGCTATTGGAACCAATCCACGTACCATCTATTAGTCTCATCTTTTCATTTATCTTATGATTATCAGTTAAAATTTAAATTTTTAACATGTAATTGAGGGTTGATTTTTGAGGTTTTTTCATAATAGTTTATTTTCAGCCTTGGATTTTAGATCACTAAGAACACACGTATAAAAGTTTTATTTATAAATTATTTATTTGCAATTACGTCATTTAACTTTTCAAAAAAAACACTCCCTATTTTTGCTGAACCAATCGACTGTCACATCGACTCCTAATAGTATTTTTTTTCCTAGAAGGAACTCATAAATTAATAATTTAGAGAACTGCTGCTGCTAAAAAAAAGCACAGTAAAATGCTCTGTCCCCAGATATCTATTACTCCTAAGTGTGATCCTTTGTTGATTTACATCATAAAATACAAGTATATAGGTTTTACGTACGCAGAAGTTGCCAGTGATTCCTTTTAATTTAACATTGATGGAACAAAATTAAACCTACAATTAACAAATGGATCAGAACGGATTTTAGGACATCAGTATACTTACATTATATATTGCTGTTAAACCGGTAGATCGAATCGCATTATTTGGGCATATGGCCTCTATGAACTTCCGAGAAGCCACAGTTTGATCCAATATATACTAACTTTATAATTACTAATATTACTTTTAAAAGGGAATCAAATTAGCTGACTGTACTTTGCATTAGTTTGCTGTGTAAAAACAAGTTCTCAATTAGATAATTCATACCTAGAAAGCAATGCAGCTTTTACTTATCCGGTATCAACTTACCAAAATTCGACACAAAGAACTCCGAAGAATGAAGCAAGCAATAGTATACAAAAGATCGATTATTATTGGCTTGATTAATTTAAGCCATGTTCACTTACAGCTCTGGATCTGAGATTTTTAGAGATGGGTATATATTCCGAGGGTCCCTCTCCGGTGTATTCTACTCGTATACTCGTAGAATTATACTACCAGTAACTAATCTCAGCCATTGATTAAAAATGATATTTTTTACTTTGTTAATTAATTGATTAGTAGTATTTTTTTAATTTTGTTTTTTTAATATCACAATTAAAGGATGATATTACCTCTTTAAATTTCTATATTATTGTTAGTATAATTTAATCATAGTCATCTGATAAAAAATCAATAATATCAATTAAATTCTACTGTCGGTTAGAATGCACCGAAGACGGACTCATATTCCTAACTCTACAAATTCATGTATATGACTCCATAATTACATAAATAACACAAGAATGGGTAATATTATTTCTATTTTAAACCACTTTAATTTATCTTACAAACTTTAAATCCGGTATAAATCTGAGACGTGCAGCTGTACCAAATAAGATCTTATCGAAATCAAAATTAATTTAAAGAGAGGTGAAGTGGAGAATCGTCGACTCAGGTTTGCACTTTTCCACCGATATTCGATCAAATGCATGGGAATGTAAACAAGTGTCGGAAGAGTAAACTTTCATAATGAGCCGAGTGCAGAAAAGAAGAGAAAACACTTGTAAACAATAGCAAGAAAGGGAAAGGGATGAGCCTGGCTACGTGGCAAGGATCACTTTACATTCAAATCAAATATTCTTCCAAATCATCTTGTGGAAAAGAAAGGATAAAAACTATTTATTTTGCGGTTACTGTGCTTCTGTTTGCATTGGAATTTTGCCAGTAAGAAATTTCTTTTGACTAATTCACACATACAGTCTATTTTTTTCGCTTATGCTTATGCTTATAAGACAAAATTTAAATTTTTAGCCTTAAATTTAGAGTAGATTTTGAGTTTTTGTCATCGTAGTTTATTTTGCCGCCTTAGCTTTTAGATCGCTAATAACACGTATATGAAAGTTTTATTTATAAATTATTTTTTATTTACGAATATGCATTTGAATTTTCCCTTAGAAAGCCAAACAATCACTCCCCCTACCCGGCACCTCTGCAGCACGTAAACACATACTTCCTTCATGCTAAAATACTCTAGTGTTTTGCCAGTAAGTTTTTTTAGTGTTTTCCATTTCTTAAAAATAAGTTATTTTCTTTACCTATCTCTAGTCCGCAAATATATGGATTGTATTAGTTCTACTGCTTATCTACCCATCCACGTATCACTTCTATATTAATAAGGGATATTTTACTTGTCTTTTATAGTGCTGCGACACTGGATAGCTCTATTCCATTTTACTTATCATTTATGTATCACGACAGTATACTATGCATATGTTTTCATTCTTTCCTAATTGGCTAATTATATGCTTATGAAAATTGTTTTAAAATATAGCCATATGAAATCAGTTTTCATGCATGGAAACTCTATGGATAGCAGGGCAGAGCTGAAGACCTCCGGTGAAACTCATGATATTTAGATTATTTAGAAAATAAAGATGATACTAAAAATTAATCGAGATTAGTGTAATTTAACACCGATGATACTGGTGAACTAATTTTCTAGCTCTTCTCCTGGTAGACAGTATTATTATATATCAAATATTCATAGAGCTTGGCTACACCCATGTTTGTTGTAGAGGCCGGTTAACTAATCCATTGTCTATATTGAGTAAAATATATGGTCGGTTCTTAAACTTGTGTCGCGGTACCACTTAGATCCATAGACTTAGAAAATGCACGTTTAGGTCCGTGAACTCATTTTAATGTCTAAAATCATGGACCTGGATGGTACATTAAAACGAGTTCATGGACCTGAATAGTACATCAAAACAATTTCATAGATCTAGATGGTACATTAAAACAAGTTCATGGACCTAAACATATAATTTTTTAAGTTTATGAACCTAAATGATACCGTGTCACAAGTTTAAGGACTGGCCACTTTACTCAACTAATATTCGTAGAGCTGCAGCCTACAGGTGTTAATTAGTTAGTCAAGACTTGGACGTTTGTTGACTGACCGGCTGGTCGACGATAGTGCAGGATTCAGGAGAAAAAACTATGGGCGTATGACGAGCAAGCTATATTGTGCCAGCTGAATTCAGGTCCATGTTTTATACACAAATAGGTGAAGAATCATTAGCCAAATCTTATCCCCTATATATGGTTTGGATATATACAGAATGTTCTTACATTAGTGACAGAGACATGAATAGATAGATGAACGAATGATGCTTACATGTGTGACTATGAGCTGAAGTTGCGTAACTATGCTGAGTGTTTACAAGTTTTTAAGGTTCATTTGGAATGCACGAATTTTATGGGATTTTTACACGTAACAACTCAATTTCTCCAAAATTCATCCATACCAAATAGGACCTTAACCTTTTATGCCTGTAAATAATACTATTTCTGAAACTCACAAATAATATCAGACCATTACTTGTTTGTTTGCCTATGGTAGGGAGTTACGAACACGATATTAGATCAATTAGGGATGTATGAATTAATGAATAAAAACCAATTAAATCATATTAGTGTAACGTAGGTTATGAAAACATGCAGTAATCGGAAACAAGAGAATTTTGTAAACATGGTCTGGGTACGTTTGACTTGCCTGACTTCTTAATTTGTTGAACAGGGTCCTCTCTCCATGGTTCATCTAATAAATAATATTCAGGTTCCAAATATGTAGTATCAATTTATACTGTTTTGGCGGGTAGTACTTACCATACATATCATAGTATTTGGGACTATTTATCACAATAAATAAATAGCTGTACCTCCTAAACAACAGTTGCAAAGGAGAATAATATTTGATCTTTTAGCTGTTTATGTTCCAATTTTGGTTCTCCAGATGGGCCATCTATTGAATACTCTGGGCGTTGAAATTGGAAACCATGTTACAATATGCAAAGATGATGGTGAACAAATTCAAGACGAGTTGGAAAAGACAGAACATAACTTTGAGTGTTGAAAGGAGGCAGACAAATTTCTAAAGGTACTTTGTTTTTCTTTTCTTTTTTTTGTACTCAAGTATGTTTGCTTATCAGACTTAGCAAGACTCGTCGACAATGACATGCAGATAACTGAAACTTTGGTTCTACAGAATTCAGAACAGAGGGTCCAAGATGCAACTCAGGAGACTGACAAAGAAACTCAGATGTGTGCGAGTGAACTACCAATTCAGTTTACAGATCACAACGAGTTTGGAGAAACATCAATACCTGCAACGAAGAAAGACCTTTATGAATCTGCAGATGGCATAGCCTCTTTCCGGTGCAAGATGGCTTCTATCAGATAAAAACATTAATTTGCTCATCTCTCTGAATACCACGAAAGTTCAGCACGAAATTGTTACTATATACCCTTCTGAGCAGATTCTTTGTGGCCAAATAGTATTTCGTAATTGAGTTCGTTTCATCCGATCGAAGAGATGCTGGAGCAGTTCTCTTACTCGTATTCTATTAGTATCATGTATAGGATATCCTGCATATCTTATTTGTGTTATATTATTCTATTAGTATCATGTATAGTTTATCTTGCATATCTCATTTGTATGTCATTATTATATTAGTATCATCTATAATTAATATCTACGTATTGAAATTCTTATCCTATCACATTTTATCCAAAAAAAATCCTGGTTTCAAAGAACATGCTCAGAGTCTTTGCAGCTTCAAATTTGAGAGAGAGAACTTGACAATATGTTGCCGAAATTCATTTGAATTTGGCCCAACCCAACCTTGGAGTTAGGTGATACAGCAATTCGACCTAGCAATGCATTCGGCCCAGCTTGTCATGTTATCATTAATTCATGCTGGACAGATCATTATCTTGCTTGCACTGCACTTCTGCAAAAACCAAAAGTGTGTAAATAGTTGTGAACTTTTTGGGTACTCCAGCTAATATCAATATATCATGAGCTGAATGTACAGTGTGGTAATTAATAAAACGCAGTCTGGCTACAGTGGAAAATATACATGTTTTTGTACGAAATGGTGGTAAATTAATTAATGCAGGCTAAGAATTGCTCCTGCTGATTAACACTGTTTTATGCTGGCAGTTGCAAGAACAGTAATGGGATTGGATGGAGATCACCGGATTCCTTTCTTTACCATGTGAGTAAATACTGCAGCCAGCTCGGTTTTTCATGGTCATGGAGCTATTTTTCACCTTGTGAGTTGTCTTCTTTGCATAGCTTGTATGTGTGCATGGAATATTCTTCCCTCTCACACACATCATCATCTCCTATATAAAGAGTACCCCCTCCCATTCACCTTGCACATCACCATATCATCCCTTATTCCCTACCATTCTCTCATCTAGCTCTCTCTGTCTATCTATCTCTCTCTAGTTATCTTCATCTCTATCATCATCGTCATCGTCAACAATCCATGAAGAAAACATTTGTAGTAGTTCAGGAGATAGCTAGTGACCATGCAAGATATGTTGTGGTAGCATCCATGTATGTATGAGCAATGGCATTGACATGCATGGAGAGCAAGATGGTGAGATGCAGGTGATAAGAAGAGGAGGAGATGCTAGAGATCAATGGATAATCGATCCAAAACAAAGGTGATAATGTTGGGAATGTGCCTGGCTCCCTGTATGCCACTCATCTAGAGCAACAACTTCAGCGAGGTTGCCTATGATGGATGGCGTGCACGGAGCCAAGCATATTCCCCTATTTTTCGATCTCCTCATTATCCTTTCCTTCCTCCGAGTTGGCTTGGTCTCTTGTTGTTTTCTTATATATAAACGATAAGTATATCAAATAGGATAAGCATTGATTGAAGTTGGGGGGGGGGGGGGGCACGTTTGTGTTCTTAAAGACATTTCGGTTTTAAATTATTTTTTCCAATACTACCTAATATTATGTTTGTTGATAAATGTCTGTCCTTCCATATTATCTTATTCTCTCTTATGTATATAGCTTGTGTTGATTTTGTGGAGAAATATATGGACTTTGCATATTCTTTTGGGTGGACAAATTTGGTAGGCAGCTATTCCACACGACTGGATCTTGATCAGTATTATTCAATGTGATTTGCAAAATATAAATGCAATGCATTTATTGCGTACAGTATGTGTATCTCAATGCATATTGAGTACAGTACAATGCATGGATTTTTTTCATTTTTTATAGATATATTATATGTACTTACTCTCCAGGTATTTATTGCCATAACTAGCTATGATTTCCCCTTATCTTCTCTGATATGAACGGGAAAATAATGTTTCCTTGGAGGATTTTGCATACGACTTCTATCAAATAATTAACTCAAATCCTCCTTTCTAGCCCACAATGAATATATAAATTAATGGTTCTCCACATTGTTTATTCATACTAATATTTACATATGTTTGTGATATTTTGAAACAACATATACAACCATATACTGCAATGGAATATGTAACCTCATATTTTCTTAATACCCCTCTTTCTAAAAATATATATACTGCAGTTGAGCAAATAGTTAAAATGGATTGGAGAACTATGGAAAGCATTTAGGTTCTGAAAATCATCTAAATGAGCATCCTTAACACTTGTATTGCATATGTTCACTGTTTATATGGATTGCATGACATCTGCTAACCATTATTTGTTTCAAAATATATCCTCAGGCCAGCCTGATTTGAAAATCTTAGCATATATTCCCTCCTGCTTAGCCGGGTTTTCTCCCTCCATTAAGTTATCTCATGTACATTTGCACGTTTACAACTATGCAAGGCTCAACGAATTGAAAATTTGAAGGCGTTCAGAATTCTAACAAGTTTGATTTATATGTTTTGTCATCTGAGTTATTATATATAGGACTGAATTCCAGAGAATTGCTTCCAAATTATGACCAAGTGCAGCCGGCAAGCTTCTTCCACTCGAGAGGTTGGACCTGATTTGGAGACTTCAATGGTCAAAAACCCTGAATCTTCTATGTATCAGCCCAATGAATCTTCTATGTATCAATTCTTTTTTTGAAAGAAGTCAATGTATCAGATTTCATGTTGTTTAAATGTACTTACTCTAGGTGTTATTTGAACAAAATCGAAATTTTGACATCTTGGGCAACCAGTCAATGTTACAATGATTCAACAAAAAATATGAATTCAGAAACAGGCAAAGCGTTTGCAAGCGTTTGTATTTAAGTAATAAAAAGCATCCACATACAGGAATAGGTACAAAAGCTGAGGCCAAACAAGTGGCCGGACTGAAGAACAATTCAGAGCCTAAATCGTGTGAACTATACAATATTTTTTAGACAATCAAAATATTTTGCATTCCTACCCTCTGGAGAGGACAACAGGCACGCTGCCAATAAGTTTTGTTGTTACAAGGAAGGAGAAAAAAAAGCTGATGTTAAATGTATGATACGTATTCAAAATTGATTCCAAATATAATCAAGATGTGGTTATTGATTTAACTGAAGAGAATATCACCATTGACTGATTTATCTTTCATTTTTTTGCCAGGCCAACAAAACGTTCATCGGCCATGATTGATTAGTCTGTCAATCTGTGTGCTGCAGATCCAATCAATTTCCACCCAATATTAGCTTTTCAAGGAGCTCATGTGTGTACAGTTAAATTGT
Source organism: Oryza brachyantha (assembly GCF_000231095.2). Lineage (NCBI taxonomy): Eukaryota > Viridiplantae > Streptophyta > Magnoliopsida > Poales > Poaceae > Oryza > Oryza brachyantha. The sequence continues at coordinate 1,265,543 of NC_023170.2, forward strand.
TAACTCTGTTCATCATCAGTACTAAACACTAATCCCATCACCTTAAATCAATACCTGCAATCAGTGTCTTAAATCCTAATAAGCACGTGGAATTCGATAGCCAGCGACGACCTGAAGAAGTTTACTGAAGATCGAGAAGAAACCTGACAATCAAATGTACAGTCCCCCATATAGTAGCAGCCTGAAATAGTCATGTGCAGCTGATTCAGGTAATTGTCAGTGTACGGCCAACTAGGCTGTCTGCATGTTAATACATTAGTAGTAGTAGTATTTAGATCATGAGCCACTGCACAGTCTGCATTGTACCTCAGATTTGTTGATGGTGATCACATGCCCTGTGGAAGGTAGCTGCTGCATATCCATGCAAGATGTGTACAATAGTACTGCTGATATTGACTGTTCATCTGTTCATCATCACATGATCAATAGAGAAAGTCAGTTACAATGGCATCAATTGTCTCTCCTATTATCTGGCTAATCATCTAACCAGATCAGTGAGACACTCTGTATGCCATAAAAACATATTTGCAAATTGCAATGGAGGCCATAGGAAGGTAGAAGCTCTTTAGCTAGGTTGATCATTCATGTATCAGCAGCTAGCATTCAGCAGGCAGCTAGCCAAGCAGCCAGTGTATACATGTGTGGCCAATCATGCAGCAAGAATTATTGTAGGACTGTCCCTTGTCGCCGGCAAGGCTCACCGGCATGCAGCTTTGTCGCGGAAGCCGAGGAGCGACGACAAGGCGCTAGAGCCTGCTTAGCTGGCAGCATCACCTCGGCCCTGCAGGGAGGGTGAAGCTCAAGGCTGCTGCCAGCCAGCCATTGCTGTCCCTGAGGACAGCACCACCATGTTACACCCCTCTCTCAGCTTCAGTGGTGGGGAATCCACCTGACTCCAGTGTGTAGACAAGCTAGAAAATGACACAGGGGTAAGCACTATGCAGATGCAGATAATGCATGGCTACCCCTGCCCAGTGGCTGGCTGCATGCATTTGCATTTCCATTTCAATTTGCATTCCCATTTCTGAAATTGCCCAGTGGGGAGCACACTCAGATCTTGCAGCCCATCATGGAGCAGCTGCAGCAGATGTCCAGCAACAGATGAAAACATTCAGCAAGGAACCATGCAGTATCATCTAAGCAGTAGTGCCAAACAAGGGGTATATGGTAAGCCACAGTGCCCTAGTCTGCTGTGAAATGTAGTATATGGGAAGAAAAGATTCCTTCAGACACTGTAACTGAATCACAACCAGATTTTTGCTCCCATTTACAGATCACGATGGTACAATCCATGAGACATGAGTCATGCACACGTAGTGTTTTTTTGTGGACTCTCAAGTCTCAGATACACGGACATATGAACCATGTATGGCAATGCTCAGAGAGTTTGCCCAATACGATTACTGTGATCCTCTTTGGAACTGTTACAAGTTAAGCGCTAGTAGCGCATCTTCTCAAAGGAGAACCTTGTATGAGGAGCTATTTCTCACCAATCTCATCTCTAGTGCAAACTACTTACTGGGAAGAACTTACATCAACAGTGGCAATGAGGATTACATGTGTATTTATACAACTTTTTGGTTGATCCCATTTGTGATTTCCTGGAAGACCCGGAGGCGATTCTGTGGCCTCCATGGTCTTGCATCCGTTGCGTTCTTAGGCCAACGATGGGTGGCCTCAAAGTGACTGGAACCTTGAAAATGTTCACTGTCACCAAATGGCACATAACCATGTCCATATCTTTCACATCTTTCACACTTGGACTTCCATTCAGGAAAAAGCGAACGCTGAGCTGTGCTGCTTCTCCAAGGTGGTTGCTCTGTGCCTTGAGCTTTCTCACTGAGATGAACTGTATCAAGCCTTTGGGAGACTCGATTACTGTAATCTTCCACCTTATGCTGTCTCCATGAAGGAGCAGTCCTGGCAAACTTCAAGTTCACATTCTCATCTGTGGATATTTTGGAGACATTGCATCTCCATGAACCTGCTGAAGAACTCTGTAGGTGATCACCCACGCTTGACATTTGGAAGGTACTGCTTTCTTGAGACGATGAGGGTGTTCTATACATCTTCTCATTTGCATGCTTGCTGCTCACATTTTGCTCAGTAGTGTCCATACCAATCGTTGATCTGACATCATCCAATTGATGTTCATCCTCTTCCACCATGTCGGCCCATCTTTTTCCAACACTTACAGGAGCCTTCCCCTCTTGCATAGGATTCTCAATAGCATCTTTGACGCCATTGGATTTTGGCAAGCATTCAGTGTAACTAGGAATCTGAGCTTGGTGCTGTGTGCTGATATTTGGTGTGTCCTCTTTAACCAGCCGTTTTCGTAGTTTCTCAAGCAAGGACTGAGGTGTAGCAGCATCATTGAACAATCGAGAAAGATCTTGGTACTCATCCAGGCATTTTTTATTCTTTTCCCCACTGGTAGCAATCATATTTTGTGGTTCTTCACGTTTCATCTGAGTAATGGGAGATGGAAACACTTGTGAATTGCAATCCTCCTGCTTCTCTGCAACAGCAGGAGCTGAAATATGTGGTTCTTCAGATTTCATTTGTGTCAGAGCAGTTGAAAGTATCTGTGGCTGTAGATGCTCAAGGTTCTCCGCATCAATAGCAAGCCAGATTAGTGATTCTTTAGATTTGATCTGAGTTATGGGAGATGGGAGTGTTGGTGACTCAAGTTCTTTAAGCATTTCAGTGGCCCGAGCAAAAGACCTCACATGGCTTTCATCGCTGCAGTTGTCAGGTATAGATTGGAGAAGGTATTTAGCTTCAGCTACCTTTCCGGTCTTTATCAGGCATATGGCTAAGTTGCACTCCTTGTTATAATCAGCTTCTATAGCAAGAGCTTGCCTGCGTCAAATGAAACGGCTAGTCAGTAGTCAGCACGAGCTGGATTAGTTAACCTAAACCAAAGATTTCACTCCTAGTATCAGCATTCATTAGCGCTGATTGTTGCGTGCAGTTTCAGTTCAGCAAATGATTTTCATATGAAATTAATTCGAGAATTCATCATTGCTGAGTATAGTCATTTTAAGCCCACCTAGATGATTGTAACTGTGCCACATGTTTTGTTTCTTTTTTGAGCGAAAAGGACAGGATCTCTGCCTATACATGTTTTGTTTTCCCACTATAGCACTATTGAAGGAATACAGTGGTGCCTTGTTTTTCCTTTCTTTTCCCAAATGAACACAAAACGTGAGCATTTCTAAGAAACTAGAAATAAGGATAAATAAATAATGCCACTTTGGGAGACACAAGACATCCAATGTGGATGAAAACTGGACTCAAAAGTATACCTGTAGAGCATTTCGGCCTCATCATAATTTTCAGACTGCATATGAGCCCAGGCAAGGTTACCCAACAACCTTCAAGAGAAATAAGAGCATTGGAGTTATATGTTTACTAGTTGAATAGCAATGTACGAAAGATTTTAAATACCTTGCTTTTTCATCCCTGAGAGACAGATAAACTACTCTTCCATGAGATTTAGACAACTTAGTTTTCCACCGGCCAGAAGCTAGCTCCTCATCAACAATTCTTAACCTCATTGTCAGCATTTCAATCTGCTCTTTTGTCCTGCCACATTTCTGGTTTCACATAATAGTGACGACTAGTATCAAGACAGAAATGGTAACATCCAGCTAAAATTAAAATGTGGTCAGTGCAGCAATTTTTAGATGTTTTTAGGATCTACAGCTATAAGAATATAACCAATCACACAACTACTTTATAGTAGAAAGTTTTAGTACCAAATCACAGAATTATTAGATTTAGCTTGTAGGTTCTTATTTTACAGTACCAAGATACCTTGTATAGGTCAAGAAGAATATTGTCAAGAGATTCCTGAGCTTCATTGGGGCAACGATCACGGAAGGATCTTATTGCCTCAATAGCCTCTTCAGCCCGATTTGCTTGTCTCAGCACAGTAGCCATATCCTTCAGGGCGCTTTCAATTCGATCACCACTATTTATAGCTGCCCAGAACAATGGAACTGCCTTGTTTGGGTCCTTTTCAATCACCTGCAGAAAACAAGACGAGAAAACAGAAACTTCACATATCTAGCTTATGACACTTTCTAGATTCAGGATACCTTTTCATTCAAAAGACTGAAAGAGCTGTAGAAAAAGAAAAGGTATCACTTTTGCAAAAAATGTAAGCAATATGTACTGAAGTATTTAGCATGGATATGTTAAAGCAACATTTAAGGGAAAAAATAGTACCCGCTACATTTACTAGTTAGAATTGCATGCATTAGTGGCAATACATCATCAAAACTTGCCCATGTGGTGTCTATTCAAAATTTATTTAGAGAGCTTCCTTACCATCCTTAAAAAGGTACATAGAGAAACCACATTTTAGGGTACAAACCTGGCACCTCCAGGTACTAATGTACCTAGAGATACTAAAATTTGTTACTACTAGGTACTTTCTCAAGGACCATAATTTTTTTCTTATGTAGATGATATGACCAATCTTATGGTATAATGTAGTAACGGGACCTAGCCATGAGAAGGAACACACTTTTTTGTATTCCTGAAAAATAAAATGAGAAGGAACACAACTTCCATGTTGCTTTATGGTTTACGCTAATAGTGGTTTTGTTGATGTAGCCTAGAAGTAGCTTTGTCTGTTCCATGCAAACTACATTAATATTCTTTCTTTTGGTTCAATCAGTACCTACTAAAAATTTCTTACAAATATTTTACAAACAAAGTTCCCAATTGTACTCACAACATGACGCATCAGCATTTGTAAGAGTTCTTGTAAGAAAAATTGTGTACGTATAGCCTTTTCCAATTGAAGACAATCGTGAAGCAATGGAAAATACTGTAATTGAAATAGCCATAAAATGCTTTTGCCCTTCCTTCCCCCTCACTAACCACTCATAGTTAAATTAATCTAGCACACACGATCACCATATTGGGCATGCTTGAGTCACCGAATTTGCAAGCTTGCTGTCTCCAGAACAAACGGAATTGCATCGCACATGGTGGCTTCCAATTACCTGAGCCTGCTTCGCCCGCACGTAGGGCGAATCCACCGACGACGGCACCCTCGGCGGCCGGAAACACCCCCCGCTCGTCGGCGGCGTCACGCGGTAACCGTAACACCCACCACCGCTCGCCGGGGGCGTCACGTGGGAGGAGCAACCAGCGCTCACCGGCGGCGTGGCGTGGCCCGAGCCGGCCGCGCCCGCAGGGGTTCCAGGGCTCCACCTCGGCGGCGCTCCCCTCGGCGACGTCCACGGCGGCAGCCGCCTCCCGCCGCTCGGCATTGCGGGATTCCGTCGAACACCTGGCGCGCACAGACACACCCCGACCGAGAGAGCTCAACCAAAATCCCCTCAAATCACCAGAACAAAAACAAAAATGAAAAACCGAACCCTAATCCGCCGTCGCGTCACCCACCTCGATCAAGAACCCCGCCGCCGCGCGCGGGGCCGACGCGGATCACGCCGTCGTCGCGGCGTCGGTCGAAGCGAAGCGAACGGAGCGCGAGGCGATGGAGGGGAGACGCGAGGGCGAAGCGGCCGCGCCTTTTATACCCCCCGCGAGCGCGCGGGAGCGGCGGGATGGATTTCAAACGAGGTGAGGTGAGGTGAGCGCTGACGTGGACGGGGGCGGTGGGCCCACGGATGCCAGCGTGGACGCCGCGTCACGGGTTTCGGATGATGAACGGGGGCAGTAAGTGCAGCTCATGCGGCTCCTGTGAAAGTTGAGATTGCGTGAAACACGCATACGGTGTGGGCTTCGTGCATATTATTATTGCTTTTCTTACCTTTGATGTGAAATTTTTTGCGTGTGAAAAAACTTCAAATGGAACTGAATGCGTTTTCGAATCGACTTAAATTTTGTTTCGTTTGAATTCATTCTGTACCCGGTTACCGGATTGGATGTGAACAAAAATGACAGATGAGTTATGCTTATAAGTCAAATTTTAAAACTTAATTATGAAATTGATTTTGTGGTTTTACGTTCCGGTTTATTTTACCGTATTTGATTTTGAATCAGGATATGTATATAAAGGTTACCTACAAATAAATTTGTTAATAAGCCGTATAGATAAACTTAAGCATAAAAGAAATTATGAGGGTGGAAAGAAGACTAGAGGAGTGTTTGTGGTATGATGAACATTCTATGTAGGAACAGTTAGGTTGTGTGCAAATCGTGCAAAGGCTGGAGATGTAAAATATCTTCTTTTTTTCGCCAAAGCAGAGACAGATGTAAAATTTACATTATCTAATAAAAAGGTATCACCAACTAATTACTTTTCATGGGTCATTATTGGGGTGATTATTTGGTTTTTTATGAAAAAAAAAACTAAACACCATATTTACAACAAAAAATACTTTACATGTGTATTCTCAGCGATTTAAAAGTAAAGGTTAAAAAATAAATTACGGTGAAAAAACCCTAAAGTCAACTCTGAAGTTAAAGTTGAAATTCAAATTTTGTCTTATAAGCATAATTAGAAGCAAAAAGATAGGTGTGTATGTCATTGCCAGAATCATACATTCATACTTCAGTCATGATAAATATGAACAATCTATCTTCTGGCATAAGGTTGCAAAAGGCCAGAAATGACCATCAGGTTTAGGCTGTTTAGCTGATGAAATAATCAGGTATATGAACTCAAATTCAGTATGTGACAGGTAGGGGTGGCATTTTGCCTGTAAAAAAGGGAACAAAATTCAGGCATTGCTGTAATGTACCAAAAGCTAACGATGAAGAACAGAATGTGCTTGTTTGTGGTGCCTTGGTTACTGACACTGGTCTATGACTACAAATTGCTGGGTATTTTGATGCTCTCTAATATCTCTGCCTTTAACTGTTCCCTTCTGATTTTCCCTGTTGTTGTCACTGGAAATGGTTTCCTCCACCGATAATATAGCCTTGGCACCTTGAATCTGTTTCAGAGAGAGATGAGAAATATTTGTCATGGGAGAAGGTGAAAAAATAGGAGAGGATCATTAATTTTAAGACTTGTAGCAGAGTATATTTAAATTTTTCCATCAAGGTTTCAGTGTAATATAGTGCGCACTAGTTGAATAATTCAGTTGTGGAAGAGAGCATTTGCTTATTGGCTATATCATTGATCTAAATAAATCAGTAGCACAGATTTTTTTTTTCTTCCGAGTATAGTGCCACTTGATAGAGATCAGGAAGTACCCTGTCCTAATTTTTATTTACTTCCATTGTTCAAGGCCTGATCTGAAACAGTTGACAATTTGAATAATGAAGTGATATGTTGAGATAGATCACCTGCTCAGTTTTTTAATCCTGCAGTGGTCTTGAAGAATCTGTGCAGAGACTTCTCTGCCTTCCCTCTGGTGCACCGCTCCTGCATCAACCCACTTCCAGCCATCCCTGATGCTAACACAAGCAACAACTTTCTCCCCAAGACGACTATCCGGTACACCAATCACCACAACTTTAGCTACACCTGGGTGCTGAGATAATATAGATTCTATCTGAAAAGAAAAATAGATGGAAATCATCAATCATGGTTACACATATCAGCATATGCATAATGTCACCTAAAGAGCACTACAATGCATCACTAGTAGTAGAATTAGTACCTCTTCTGGGTACACATTTTCACCTCCACTTTTGATTCTTCCCTTTTGTCGCCCCATGAGCCATAAACTACCAGTTTTGTCCATCCATCCAGTGTCACCAGTGTCAAGCCATCCATTCCTAACAGAATCCAATGTGTCTATGCTGTTGTTCACCCAGTATCCGGACATTGTATGCAAGCCTCTTGTCAAGATATTCCCTAATGATGAAGAACTACTGTTTCTTCCACATCTGTCGATCCGTATCTCAATATGAGGTGCTGGTTTGCCAACACAAACACCCTCAGAAGAGCTGTCTAACTGGTCCTTGGGTTCTTGAAATTTTGGCCTGGTGAGAACCATGAACGTCAGAGATGAACAGGATTCAGTCATCCCTGACAAAAAAAAGTCAGTTAGAGCATATGATTCAGAGCTCATAGAAGCATCATAATCAATGCCTCAATTTTCAGGGTGTGTTACTGCTTGGAAGAATCAAAATGACTCCTGATGGGGTACCTAATTCTTGGGAATTTTACAGGAAAACTTAACTTGAAATAAGTGGTAAGAAGTTATACCATAAGCTGAGAAGATAGTGGCATGAGGAAACAAGTGAGAAGCTCCAGTTATCAGTTCACTCGACAACCCGCCACCACCATTGAGAATCTTGGTGACTGTCATCCCATGACCTGATATCTTCTGTTTTCTGATGAAGTATCAAAACTTATTAATAATCACCAACAAATTGTGCATTCTTATGTTTCCAGAATCATATCGTATCGCTGTTGTAGTACCGAGCACAGGACAGTAGATCAGCCATGATCGCAGGAACAGTGATGAAGGAAGTCACTCTGTGTTCTAGGATGGCATCGAAAGCTGATTTTGCATCAAATTTAGGTATCAAGATATGGCAACCTCCAGCCATCAGGATTGCCATGCATGAGGAGATCCCTCCAATATGGCACAAAGGAGCTGTATGCAGGTAGACCTGCACGCCAGGAAAGGTATGATGAAATTGCGTTCATATCATATCTTGATGGTTGCTAAGGTAGCAAGCAAGCATGTCAGATTTGTCAATAGTAATCTCAGGAAAATCATGTTACAATGCTTGGCCCCTGAAAGCATACATCATCCTCACCATAGCCAACAATGGCAATTTTTGCAAGGGATTGAATGATCAAAGATGTATGGCTTATTGCTACGCCCTTTGGTCGTCCAGTGGTTCCTACATCAAAACAACTTATGGTTATTGATCCAGTTCAAACTGTCCATAACATGCATAAAAGGCTGCAGACTGAATCCTCCAAAGTCCAAAAGTGCAGATAATTCAGTGCAGAAAGTATCAGCTGTACTCATAGCAGGAGTGATAGCTTACCAGATGTGAAGCATATCAGAGCAACATCATTTGGGGCTGACACAGGCTCTATCGCTCTAGTTCCACCTGAGCTTCTCTTGATCTGATCAACTGATACAACTGAAAACAAAATTTGGCACACAGAGCATGTGTAAAGCCAGTTGCATTGAGCCATAATTCGAAGGGCAACAATCTTGAACACAATAACAAGCTAACAATCTGAAGAACTTACAATTTTCAGCTTGATTGATGATGCTGCAGGGATCCCCCAGGATGAGGTAAAGATTAATCGATGTCAAGCTCTTGCTGTCTTTCAGCCGAAGCGCCCATGAACTGTAGCTGCCATCGAAGATGAACGCCGATGGCTGCACGAGCTGCAGTGCCTGTATGGCCTCCTCAAAGCTCTAGCCACTCACAATGAAGATGACATGGTTCATTGTTCAGTATCAAGTATCAACACAGGCTAGAGAAGTTGAACAACACATGGAAATCGAAATAAAATGGTTCGAATAGCAGACGAATTTGGATGGCTCTCAAGCATCTTTTTTTTCACTTGAATCTTGTATACATGAGGAGGAGGAATGAATTGAAATATTGAATCTTACCCAGCGGTAGTTGAGAGGGGCGATGATTGCTCCGATGCAAGTGACGGCCAAGAACACCTCGATGTGCTCGATGCTGCAAAGAAAGGAACCTCATTTCTCAGTGCAACGAGCAGAGAGGCAAGAAGGCGCAGGGCGAGCTGAGCTGAGCTAGCTCCTAACCTGTTGAAGGCGACGACGGCGACAATGTGGCCAGGGCGGACGCCGAGCTCGGAGAGCGCGGCGGCCAGCCGGCGCACCCCGTCGGCGAGGCCGGCGCCGGTCAGGCGACGGCGGCCCGCGACGGCGACGCTGTCCCGGCCAGCGAGGGCGCCGCCGAGGCAGTGGGCGATGTGGCCACGGCAGTGCCGCGCCATTGGCGGGCGCCCGAGCGCATGCAACGCAACGCGTTGAAGCAAGCGAGGAGAGGCGTCGTGTCAATGTCTGTGTGCTTTTCGTTTCGAGATAAGAGGGTGCAGAGATGGTTGTGGTGACTGGTGAGGATAGGAGACAGGTCGCAACAAGCTCTTTTCTAGTGTATTTGCAAACTTAGAAATATGAATAAAGTTTGTATATATGCGCCAAGGCTGAAAATAAATTGCAGTGAAAAACCGCCAAAATCGAGTTCAAAATTGAGGTTAAAAATTAAAATTCTAACTTATAAACAGGGCGAATATTGTCTAGCAATTTGGTTTGGGCCTCTTGTCCAGTACAAGAGAAACAAAAAGCTGGACTGTACTTCAATTTCTATGAAATTGTGCACAAATTCCACAGGATAATTTCTGTCAAATTCTGCATAGATGCCACAGAACATGGGCAGCTGTGATTTTGCAGAGACTTTACATTAACTAATGGAACCTTCCTCCATTACATGTGCAACGATATGGTTACTACAGATTAGCAACAATTGCACATGAGAATGAACGGAATGATAGCCATCCATATGCACATCAAAGGCACATCGAAGACACAACAGAAATACCGGCACAACATATTTGAATAATAACGATTACATCGTCGAATACACACTAAAGATCAACATAGTTCGTTCTTGACTAGCAGGAGCTTCATACGCTAAAGATTAAAACATAAAGTTCGATGTTCAGAACTGAAACAAAATTTTCAACTTGGCAATGATATGGCGGCAGCAGAGGCTTAGTCGAAGAGGCTCATGCCCAGGTCACCGTCAGACTCCTCCTCGGGCTCTTCCTTCACTTCCTCCTTGGAAGCAGCCGGAGCAGCAGCGCCACTGTCAGCGGCAGCAACAGGTGCAGCAACAGCAAACTTGCTGGGGTCCTGAGAACAGGCAAAACATATATGTAAGAGACTGATAATAACAAGTGCTTAACAAGAAACATTATCTTAGCTTCAAGGATGAGAAAAGTTGAGAGCATTTAACTTTGTTCACACTTGTGAATAATATGGGTAAACAATACTCTCAGCGATAGTGCAAAATTAGCTAATATCATATCCTAAAAACATGAAATAGCTAGCCATAAAAATCCACTTTCTCATAAAAACATGCAAGTCAAAAAAATAAGTCAATGTGGCAACTGGCAAGACATGGATGAGTAACAGATGCAATCCACTTGTCAATTTGTTAGCCATAGACTGCATTAGACATTTCCCAATGATTAATGCAAAAGACATCAAAAGGTGTAAGATTGAATAAGAAATAAGGTTACCTTCAAGTACTCCTTGATCTTATCAGCATGCGGGTATGAGTATTCAGTCTCCACAGCAACAGCAAGCACATTCTTGTACCCATTGAGGAACATGTGCGGTGCAGCAGCAATAGTTGGGTACGAGATTGCCAGGGACACTGAGGCTACCATAGAAACACCAGATGCAAACTTCTCCATCAGGTCCTCTTCAGTGAGGTCAAGCACCTCAGGGCTGAAGACTGAGCCACTGTCATAGACATTGGTGATCACCAGCCCATATGAGAAGGGGCGGATACCAAGCTTGGCAAGCAGGGCAGACTCAGAGGAGCCCACCTTGTCACCCTTCTTAATGAGCTCCACAGGGGTGATAATTTCCACAGTACCCTTGTTAATCTTGGTGGGGATGTTCAGCACCTGTAACGAGAGAATAGTAAGAACTAGTACTTAACTGAGCATACATGATATGTTAATAAATCAACAAACAATCACCTGGAAGAAAGATGTCTGGGAGGGATCCAGACCAGTGTTTCCAGGGGGCACCACAACATCAACTGGGGCAACCAGACCAACACGAGCAGGAGCTCCAACCTATTTTATAGAAAAACAAGATCAGGGTTATTCACTCATTGTATTATCTCTCAAGCTCACATCATGACCATACAGGTTACATTGAGGTAGAGAAGACTGTACAGTAAAGAGAAACACATAAACCAGTTGCCTTTCAGCATCAACTCACTGCAAGTCAATTTTCATATTATGGACTATTTAATGCTGGATAATACCAAGACATCATTAAGTGTATCTATGGCATAGCATTAGAACAACCAATGGAGTATTTTTCAGGAATACAAATTCATAGGTAAAGGTAAATAAAAAATTAGAATATAACAAATACAGTGCTTTCATATCTAAAAGAATCAATACTGTATGAAATATACACAACGCATACAGAAATTTTCATAGTGACAACAGTACACTGAAGTTATTCCTGCACAGAGTAGCAGTACTCGCCAGGCATCAAATTGAGACAGCCTAACAGCAGTTTTACATCTCTTGCAAGAAACTAATAGAATCCCCAAATTTCACCTACAGAACCAAAATATGCCCCTAAAACGCAATGCATCTACCTCAATAAGAACTTCACAATCACCATTAACAACCTACTATTCTCGTTTTTGCAGTTTATTGAACACAGATTGGATGCTAATTATACATTAGCACAAATTTCACCTACAGAACAAAACTATGTCCCTACAACGCAACGCATCCAACTCACTAAGAACTTCACAATCACCATTACAACCTACTATTCTCATTTTTGCAGTTAATTAGCACCTATACTATTCTCTTTTTCGCAATTTATTCAACGCAGCAGATTGAATGCTCATTATACCTTGTACTTGGCGACCTCCTCGCGGACCTCCTTGAGGTCACCCTTGGTGAAGATGAGACCAACGTTTCCCTACATCCAACAACATCGGGCTCTCAGATAAACAAACATGTAGGCAATCCACAGTACGCGAAAAAAAAGGAAAAGAGAAAATGGGGGATGAGCTTACGACGAGGAGGGGCATGAGCTCGAGGAACTCCTTGTTGCCGGTCTGCTCGGCGTGCACCTTGATGCAGCGGCGGATGAGGGTGTTCTTCCCCATGAGGACGATGGAGTCGCCCCTGAGGCCCTTGCGGATCTCCTGGAGCTGGTTGGAGCCGACGTTGTCGGCGACGGCGATGAGCACCTTGGTGTACTCGTCGAGGAGCTGGCACAGCTTCTTGTCGTACGCCACCTTCTTCTCCGCCTTGGTCCTCTTGATCGCCATTGCTTCCGCTGCGGAGACGGCGCTAACCCTAGGCTAGATCGAGACGAGATTGAGGGTAGAAGACGGCGAGGACCAAGCTCTCGGAGAGGAGGAGCAAGGCGGACGGCTGGCGGCGGCGGCGTCGCTTTAACCTAGGGTTTCGTGGGGATGGGGGGCGCGGTATTTATAGGGTAGGGGAAGCGTGTGGGATGGCTTCGTGGGCCGGATGGGCTTGGAGCTAGGGTTTCATTCTGGTTCTGGGTGAGGAGATGGGCCTATTGGGCTTGGAAGTGTATGGGCCGTCGAAATCGCCTCATCAATGTTTTTTTGCACTTAGGATGTTTATTAAGACGGTTGGTTCGAGTAGCATCATCAAATTACTAATCTAGGATTAAGATTGTCAAATCCAAAAACATTTTTTAAAAATCATATTCTAGTTTATAAGCAGTTGCAATAGCATAATGATGAAAGCTTTGTATATAAACTTTTTTTAAAAAAACGCACCGTTTAGTGGTTCATAGATCGTGCTTGCAAAAGCTTTAATATGATTTTTTAAAAAACAAACTTTCCTATAGAATTCCATTTGTACATAAAAACGAAAAAGTTTAAGTTGAGAACGGGGAGAAAAGAACGGACAACTTTGCCAAAATTTTGGCCATGATCAACACTTGCTGTTGCGAAAATCCGGAAGAAACAAATCCAGTTAAATGTGATCCAAATTCCAACATATGTTGACAACGCTATGCAATCTTAACCAAGTAGTAAATGTCAAAAACTTAGCATCAGATCGAAATCAACAGGCATTAGTTCTTCAGCATGTACCCCTCCTGCTGGATGATGGATTGTAAAAGAACCCTACAAGTAAAACAAAGTTCGCAGTCACGACACCAACACGACGGCAACAACACATCTACTGTAGTTGACACACTCATTATCAGAATTCAGAGACAAGAAAAATGGGAGAGACTAGTGATCATGCTTCTATGGACAGCTTCTTCTTGTGCCTGTTCTTCAGCCGTGGCGTGGTGTCGTCACCTTTCACCACGGCAATCTTGTCATCACTCGTCGCCGCCGCCGTCGCCGGAACAGCCTCCTTGGTGCTGCAAATCTGTGGCTTCATGCCGAGCGAGAACCTGCTCTTGCCGGTGCTCCGGCTGCGGCCCAGCCGCTCAATCTCGTCTCTCATGGTGGAGCACTCCTTCTCCAGGTCGGCCACGCGTTGCTTCATGCTGTCCATGCCCTCCCGGAGGGCCTGGCTCTCCCTGGACGCCAGCGGCCAGCCGGGGCGGTACTGCTCGCCGGAGACGGTGGGGAGGAGCTGCCGCGAGCCGCCTTCGAGGTTCTCGGAGACCATGAGGCACTCGGCGATGGAGCTTCGCAGCTGGAGCTGCTCGAAGAAGAGGACCTGCACGATGACGCGCAGCGGGAGCCGCTCGTTCTGCGCCGCGTGGGTGCAGGCCTCGAGGGAGAGCTTCTGGCAGTCCATCACCCGGCAAAGTTCTTCCTTCTCTGATTCAGACAGGTAAGGATGTGCCTACGGAGAAAAAAACATACATGCGATCGGTTAAGCGTAAACCAGATCAACATGCCACCGCAAGGTGCATGATCATGATCAACGTTACTAGATATTGGTATTTAGCATGGCATTATCACTGATGGAAGGAAATAGCCAAGTTCTTCTGTGCGGTTCTTCAATCATTTAGGCGTTATTTGGATGGCATGAAATTCAGGAGCATCAAAACACTCCAGCTGCAAGCCTTCAATAGTTCAGTCTAAAACCTACTACCTCCATTTCAAAAATATAGGGTGTATTTATTGTTACGAATGTTTGACCAAAAAATACTCTATTAGGATATAATTTTTGTGACACAAAATTGATATTATTAGATTTGTATTCGAAAGTATTTTCTTATGGTTATACTTTTATGTCACATAAGAACGATATTAATAGAGTAATACTTTGTCAAACTCTTGTCCTAACGAAAAAAAATATGTCATATTTTGAAATGGAGGAAGTACTACAGTAGCCAGTAGGCTTCTGGACTCATCTGTTAGTTTATTCACGAAAACTGTTTATGCAGTTGCCAGAGGAACAAAATGCATAAACATGGTTATAAATTAAATTGTATGGCTGAATCCCAACATAAATATTTACTTTGGCTCGGGAAAGAGGGTTTCTGAATGGTGGGCAAAGAGAAGTGCTTTCCACAAATCAATTGAAAGAAAACTTGGTTATAAATTAAATTACAGTTTGAAAGAATATGACAATCTGAGGTATGCATGAAGGGTAAATCACTAAACCTAACCATGCTTTCATGTCAACGACATAAAGTTTCACATACAAATAGGCATCATATCAACAGAAATAATGGTTAGAAATACAAAATTTACCTTCAGATAGATGTCAATGGCACGATAAAGTCCATCATCTATTGGCCGAGCATAATCTGGTACAGCAGCAGCCAAAGACCGAAACTTTGGCAGCTTTAGGTTGACATCGGGTGCAACTTCAGCTAGGTAGCCATCAATCAACTTAGCAACCATTGTTACAGGCATTAGAGACGGTGAAGCTAAAATTTGTGCATCTTCACCAAGGCCAGGGGAAGCCCCACCTGTTTCTTGATCCATTGCCAAGAAATGGTCAAGAATCCTGTGGACACAATCCACATCATAGAGCGTTTCAACAGACTCGGAGATGTTTGGAATCAGAAGATCTTCCAGGGTAGCCTTATCAAGCTGCATACCTATCCTCCTCTCCAAGTTCGACACACAAGAGGGACTGGCTTTTAGGATAATTGCTGTACGCAGAAGACCAAACAAAAGCTTGCAAGATGTAACACCCCTTTGGAAAGGCAAAAGTCTATCAATCTCCTCAAGAAGATACTTCTGTTCCTCTTCAGAAGGGATTGATGTTAAAGATGACATTGAAAGGCAACTGCTGACATCACTGATGCTTTTACGCCGATTCAGTCCAGGTAAACGCCTTTTGGCATAGTGATTCAAGGATCCAACAATAATGTCCTGATTGATTCCTCGGTATTCCATAGCGGAGATTAGCTTTTTGTATAATGGAAGGCTCAAGCATGAAACATCATCATACCACCAATCTGGGCTGCTACTTCTTGGCCTTGCTCCAGTACTAATACCATTCCACAAGACACTCCCTCCTGGACTCTGCATGGGACCACCATACTGGATGACTGGCCAGCCAAATAAATCAGGATTTGTACATGATTTAGTTGCAATTGAGTCAATGCACCTCTTTACGATTTGCAATTTTTCAGCAAGATCAAGGATGTCATCACAGGTATGGAGGGCCTTGATTGAATCTTTCCAGCTTCTGAGGACTGTTTGGGCAAGGAAGTTCTCTGTCTGCGCAATCAAATTCCCCTCAGCAATCTCTTCAGTCATCTCAAGATAATCAGCAGCGCAGCGAAGATGCACAACATTGGAGGCAGTCATTTCAAACTTAACACCATAGCAGAACTTAGCAGCTAGTTCAAAAGCCTTTGCTCCCCCAGGAATATCTGATAGGTCAACAACACAGCTATCTTCTCCATTCTCAATCTTCTCTCGGATACACCGCTCCAAAAGGCCACTCTTTGATAATAGAGGAAACTGCAAAATAGATAAACAAATTGCTTATTACTAAGTAATTACCTTCAAAAGAATGTGTATCTAATATTTCCCCCTAATACACATTATGTAGTATATATTGGTACCAGATGTTTCCTAGACTGAAAACAAAGAGTAAGCCAGTTGCATATAAATGCTAAAAGAAACAGACTGCAAAACAAAGACGCTCTTGAATAACTGGTGGTGAAAATCTTACCTTGTGAAGATGAAACGATTGCTCCCCAACTGTGACGGTTATATCACTAGGAAGACCAGTTGTGCAATACCTATATAATGAAACATACTTGTCATCAATATTTTCAGTTTGGACAACTGTTTTTTCCAGCAAAAAAAAAACACATGTATACAGCTAAAAATCTATGGACTGGAATAGACATGGGAGACACTCTTAAAAGTAAGTACTACCTAACCAGATCCTTCTAGATTTCTGTCACCCCATGGTCATATTATATCAGTGCAAGGGAAACAATACAAAATCATGGTTGATCAAATGTTACAGATGCTATTATCATAGACAGTTTGGAATGGAACAAGTATCTTTGAGGAAACAGCCACAGTTGTTTATTTTCTTGTCTAAAATAATAGGAGTATCTTAATACAACAGATGAAGGTAGCTCGTTCTCGTCTCGCGTTGGACCAATTACAGACTCTAGGACCAGTATCTGACACATATACCTCACTATGATTGTAATGAGAGAACCAAGTGCAGAGGAATAAATTTGGTTCACTTTAGTGCTTACCATGTGCATACTACTGTGCGTAGTAACTAGTAGCAACAAGTAGTGCTGAACATAAGATTGGAGTCCCAAAAGTCAATGAAACAATATTTCTCGGTGCTGCTATAAGTAAGTACTAATTCAGGACAAGCATTCTACACAGTGAATATTCTACTTACCCGCCAATGCCTTAAAACCTTACTCCAATAAATTCCAAAGCAGTAAAAGAAGAAGGTATGCTTCCAGTTTCTCAAAAGAAACAGAAATTCTCTAACACAATATGAGCATCGTGTGCATCGAAATGGCAATCTTAGCATATCTGTACTAACAGGCTGCCTTTCAATTATTGATAGTGAAACCCTCCAGAAAGCTGTGCGAGCTAAAAACAAAAAAAATGGTGTAGCTTTTAGCTGGCCTCAATTGTTTCGATTAATGCCCTCCACCCAGAAGAAGTTAGTTATCATATTATAATCAGAGCCACAGATGAAGCCAACAGCAAGAGGTTTGGCCATGGGTGTAAAGAACCTTCTGGTGATATGAGGTACTTAGTACTACATTTTTATTAGTATGACCAATAGCACACAGGCAAACACTCTATGGGCCGATAATAATTAGTATAACCACCATACCAACAAATAAAGCAATTGATCATTGGATGATAGGACTGTCATTGAAAGAGAAGTACTAAAAAGCTGGATAATTATGCAGATTAGACCTGACAGAGAAACATGTTGGGGAAAGCAAGAGGCTGTTCATACCAGTCTTGTCCTTGCTTCCTGAAGACATCAGCTCTTGATCCTAGCTTCAGGCAGGCCATGTCGGAGCTCCTTCCAAATGGTCAGGACGACGGATACCACACTACATCAATGAGCCTCCAACCAGCCGCCAGATTTCTTCAGATCAAAGGCTGAAAGATTCGAGCTTTCTGAGCACTCCTACACCAAACCCTAATAAGATGAAGAAACCAACAAGACGGCAACTTTCCCTCAGAGTCAGAGAAACAAATCAATCCGCCCTAAAATCGCAGCGGAACTGAAGAACACGAACGGAGCATCAGAGCGCGACGCTGAAGATCATCCAGATTACACGGAACAGCCAGACGAAGTTGCACATCTACAGGCAAGAGATTATTCCGACCGCAAATCCTGCCCAAAACTCCTCAAAATTCCCGCACGCACAGACCAAAAGAAGAGACCTTTGGAAGCAAAAAAAACAAAAAAAAACTCTGATCTACTCCACTTCCAACCTAAACCCCCACCAAAAAAATTCCTCGCTAAACCATCAACACCGACACCTCAATAACCCCAAGATCGAAACTTTGGGACCTCGAGCCCCCAGAACAGAACTGCCCAACTCCAGCTCCAAGAGGAAGAAGAGAAAGGAACCCCAAACAGTCAAGTAGTCAACCACAGGACTCGCTCGCTGCTCCCTGCAACGGTGGAAGAGCTGAGGAGAGAGTAAAAGCGCAAGAACTGGGGATGGTTCGTTGCTTCCTTCCCTGGGTTTGTTTTTGTGGTGGGGATGTGGTCCTAGGAATGTCTATGGTGGTGCAGGGCAGGAGGGGGGCATCCAAGAACATTCTTTTGTGGCTTCACACACAGTTTCCTATGGAGAAGAGGACAGAGGAGGAGAATGGAATGGAAGGGGAGGAAGGCAGAGAGGAGGAGATGGGAAGGAAGGATGGCAGCAGGAGGAGGAGGTGGTCAGGGTGTGGGGCCCACCGCCAGCAGGCCCAATCCACTTTAGGGTACTGTGGTTTGTGGGTGTACTGTGCCTCCCTGATTTCTGATTCTCTGCCCCAGTCTTCTTGAGCCATTCTTTGACAAGCCACATGCCCAATCCTTCCCTACCATAGAAAACGGTGAGCAGTAGTATACTATGATCAAAGAGCCTGTTCGGAGCATTTTCTTCCCACGGTAGCTTTGGTTTATATTAAAAACTGTCTCAAATGGTTTATACCTTTTAAAAATCTATAACTTTTGTAAAATGAATTAATAAATCAGAAGCTAGAGAAACTAGATTTCAGAGCTTTCTAGATTCTTAAAAGTTGATTACCAAACAGCTGTTTCTCAGAATCTAAAACCCCTCTAACCTATGAGGCCCTAAGTAGTGAGTATTAGCTAAAGAACTAAAAAGTAGATGATTTATAAATTTATGTTTATAGAAAAACGTTTTATTTTGCAACTAAGGAAACAAACGTGAGAGAAACGGAGAAAACAATATAGCGGATGATTGTTTGGTTTATTTAGGAAGCCAAATGGTATATTTATAAATAAAAAATAATTTATAAATAAGTTTTTATATATGTGTTCTTCGTAATCTATAAGTCAAGGCTTAAAAATAAAGTACAATAAAAAATATTAAAATATACTTTAAATTTAAAGTTAAAAATTTAAATTATAGCTTATAAGGATAATCAACAAAAAGACGATAGTATGATGGAATTAAAGGATATTATATATATATATAGAGAGAGAATAGTGCAACAGCAGCAGGAGCGAGATAGAATAGTAGTACAACGGTCAACAGCAGTAGGAGAGATTTGGCTCAAATCAATTTCTGCAGGGTATCAGTTAGGTCATTGGCTTTTTGCAGCAGGTCTTACCTGTGGGGCTTGTAGGTTGGAATCTGGATGGTTCTCACTTGGAATCTAGCTTACTGTGATAACCAGTTTAGCTCTTGGAAAGAAACAACCTGATCGATGCATACCGGCCGTGCTGTCCTGTTCTTTTCGGATTATTAAAACAGAATATCTGTTATATGCTTTAATAATTTGTTTTTTAAGTTAAATTCTCCTAGTAATGTTTAGACCCTTATTTTAAGTCTTTTCTTTTATGGTTAATTGGTTATGCTCATGTGCACATGTATATACTCACCCATATAAACATACATTGTTCATGTGCACATGTAAAAAAACATACCTACTCATACTCATAGAAGAACCTCCAAAGACTGGACTGAATATCTTTATATTGACACCGCATTACTAACCGTGGGTACATCAATTATCATCCATAGTTGTGAGCACTTGGTCAAGTCTAAGGCTTTGAAACCCGGGTGAGCAAGTTCCACCACAATGAGACTAATCGGTTGAAGTATGCTTAGTTTTGTGTATTGCAGAAGTTACTGTTTCCTAAGAATGTGTAAAATCATATCACTTTATCGGAATTAGTTCGACCATGTAAAAAATCCTTCCAAAACCTTCCATTTCTACATAAGGCCTAAAACTAAATATTTTATCCTTAGGTATCAGACTATCAGTACACCCAAACACTAGAAAGAACAAAGGAGGGAGATAAAATGCCATGTAGATCAGGTAGACAGGTAAGTAACACCAAGTGGCTGTTTGGATCCAGGGATTTTTTGTCTCTTGTCACATCAGATGTTTAGACGTTAATTAGGAGTATTAAATATAGTCTGATAATAAAATTAATTGCATAAATAAAGGCTATTTCTTTAGACAATTTTTTAAGCCTAATTAAGTCACGATTAGCAAATGTTTATTGTAACATTACATTCGCTAATCATGGACTAATTAGGCTTAATAGATTCATCTCGTGAAATAGTCCAGAGTATAAGATGAGTTTTATTAATAATCTATATTCAATACTTCTCATTAGTGTCAAAAATTCGATATGACAGGGGAAAAAATCCATAGGAACAAACATACTCTAACACCTGTATTTTTTAGCCTTTTCGACGCAAAAGCTGGTGCTGTCTCTGTTCAGCCAGCCGCGCATGATTAGGCTCCATTACAATGCTGCCATGCTTTGGAGCATGGAATCGGATGCCTGCCTTGTGTTTGAAGTCAAGATTGCATGGTTTCTACTAGGCACTAGAGCTTTGGATGGACACTCCCAATCATGGAAGAGATAAGCAATTGAAGAATGAAGAAAAGATGGTGCAACTTTTAAGGTTGAAAAAAAAGTCAAATGACGTATTTGTGAATAAAAAATAATTTATGAATAAAACTTTTATATACATATTTTTATCGATCTAAAGGCAAAAGATTGAAAAATAATCTATGATGAAAAATCAGCAAAATCAACTATAGACTTAAAGGTAAAATTTCAAATATTGACTTATAAGTCTAAGTAATAGCAAAAGCGAAAAGAGCAGGGTGTAAGAAGAGCAAATATGAAATCAGCTCGAATAGTACGTGGTTTCATTTTTTTTTACCAGCTTGAGAAATTTAATATAGAAGACAATTCTCTCTTGCTCTATCACAGTGAATTAGTATATATCCATATGCCTTTGGTTAGGCTCGAAGAATTATCAGTGTAAATGTGTTTTAGATATTTAGAAAAGGTATAAATACCATATAAGTGTTACTCCCTCCATTTCACAATGTAGGAATTTTTAGCATTGGCTAGATTCATATGGATGCTAATAAATCTAGACATATATATAAATTATATACATTCATCAATTGATGAATTTAGATAATGTTAGAAAGTCTTACAATATGAAACAGATATAGTATTTGCCTTGACAAAAACACTATCTTAAAATTTGTACCTTTGGAATTTATGGGGGCTATTTGGCCACTTAATTTGTGAAGCAGTGCTCGACATCCAGCTTCTACTCAGCTAGTGCAGTCTACGGCCAATTAAGTACCAGTCAGCCATGCATGTCACGAGTAGCACTGCAGGAGCTAATAATATAGCCAGCAAGTCGATTATAAGAATCTTTATAGCTTTCTCTCGGTCCACTCATATAGTATTATTTATAATTGATACAAGACTCACTTGTCTCTCTCAAAAAAAATTTTGGTTCTTGTGCCAAAGCTATTTGTAAGCATACAGTCCGCTTCTCCTCTCTCTCATTTAATCTCTTCTTCACCTTAACATTTAGCTGGCTTATAGTCTGCTATTATACTTGCTCTAGACAGCAGAAGAATGCCATAGGAACGAACAGAACAGTAAAAGCGATATGGCCATTCTCTCTAGGGGTGGACGTTCGGTTAGACCGATGAGTTCGATCCGGTCTCTTTGGTCTTTCAAAATTTCGGTGTTTCCATTCTAGAAACCGAAATTAGCACGTCAAACTAAAGGACCGAGCTCTCAGTCTTCGGTTTATTTCGGTCCAGTCGTCGGTCTAACCGATGTTCTGAGAAGCACGGAAGATTCAAGAAACTGCACTATCTGGACTGGCCGATGCCTCTCATTTGTGGTGGACACAGCGTGCCGTTCCTCTCCTCCAGCATCCACGCCGTCGACACCATGCAGGGGAGGAGCCTCTGGCCATGGCCTCCATCCTGCTGATTCCGCCGGTTGAGATTCCTAGATGCAGATAATACCGAGCGGTGCAGGAAAGAGGTGTTATTGCTGCCGTGTGGCACGACGATGGGCTCGCACGCACGCACGACGGAGGAAAGCGGCAACAGGAGCGGCGACTACGCATGTACGCCAACGTCCTTGAAGGAGCTCACACGGCCTGAACTCTTGAAGGGATAAAGGTTTTATCTTTAAAATGAAGAGATAAGGTTTGTTAGTTGGACTGATGGGCTAATTAGCATTGTTAGCTTGTGGGCTGTGTCCGTGAATACATGAAGGCTATTCGGTTTCTCGGTCTTTTGGGTAATCCTGGATGACGACTGAAATCACCGAAGAAAGTTCGGTCCTCCAAACTTAATGCCCGAACATCTGACCGATATAAGAAACTTCGGTTTTTTCAGATTCGGTTTCGGTCTATCGGGTTCGGTTTTCGGTCACCGGTTTTTATGCCCACCCCTAATTCTCTCTACGGCAGCCACGGATCGATGCCGTTCGGTTCCAATCCGACGGTACGGATCAACTCCTGTGATTGCGCGAGTTGGTCTGAACTGGGCTGGGCCTAGCCTGCGTCTAAAATGAGGCCCATCTTAGTTACTGCAGTCCTACGAATTAATGGGCCGTAGGCCAGACCCAATGTGTGTTATCATAGACATCTCAATACAGCAACGCCACACTTAAAGAAAAAGGAGGCCATCTCGGGCAAGGTGCACTCGACATCCAAGCAATTAAAGTGCAAACGACGGGATACTCTCTATTTTATTTAGTGTTTTGATGAGATACCTTGGGATTTTATTTACCTTTAAACACACGAAAAAAAGTAATCTCGAAGGGATTTTTGTACAACGAGTTGCGAGATATTTAGTAGCAACGTGGTTCCTGATAACGAAGCATTAGATCAGTCCGAATGCATGTTTTATGGACGTGTCATGCATATTAAATATATATTACATCAGTAAAATTGTTGACTTGACATGTTCATATGAAATGAGGAAATTTTATGAGATAAGAGAAGAGTTTCATCCCCATAAAGTCCATCTAGCTCGGTTACCTAGTTTACAGTCTTGGTAACTATAACGTAAAACTAAAACTAAAGAGTGTGTTAACAAACATACAAGCAGAAGTAAACGTGAGAAGAATTAGACTTACATAAGTTGGAAACACAGTCGCGAAAACTAGTTTTTAATAGTAATGTTTGTAGGAACAAAATGATAACCATAGCAAAGTACATTTAAAATGCACGTCAATTCAATAATAGCACTATTTTGTCAAATAAAGTTTAATTTATATCAAACTAATTGTTGGTTAAATAATCTTAAAATACGCGTACATCTTATATTATGAGAAGTGGGAGTATAATCTTGAAGCAAGACATTTATATTTTTACTCTTAATTGTTTATGATTGCTTAACAGCTAGGAAAAAAGAAATCAAGGATTTTTTTGTAATTAATTTAAAAGAAAGTTCTAAATGTATAATCGGTTAAAAACCATAGCTCAAATAAGAAGGCACTGACTTTGGGAGGTGTCTAAAATTGATATCTAAAATTAAATTTTTAAAATTAGACCAACATGTTACCAGATCTATTTTCAATTTTCAATATTCATGCATGTCTAATATCAGTTCTATTATATCCTAGCTTTGATTCAAACAAACATGTTATCAATACAGGGTAATTTAATTTAGACATCTTTTGAAAGTGAGGTAATTTCTAGGCATAATACTCCGTAATTATTTTATAAACACAATCCAAGTTCCTGCGAGTTAAGTATTAGCGTTATTCCGAAGATACTCGTAAGCAAGTTAAAATCCACGATTGTTTTTAGATAATGGAGGGATAAAATCCTTGTTTTAATAAATACTACTCCATCCGTTCCATATTATAAAACTTTATAGATTGATTAGAATTATTTATGTATAAATGTATATGTATCTAGATTTATTAGCACATAGAAATGAATATAGATAATATTTGAAAGTCATCGGAGAGAATGATTCTTAAAAATGATTACGACTGTACCTAAAATTATTTATAGGAATTAGTTTTTTCTCTAACGAATGATGTACCATATCAAACCACATAATATATAAGAAAGAAACCATAGGAGTAAAACAATGTTTACATGGATTTGGGACAGACAATACTTGCTCCTCTTCTACCAACTACCAACCTTGTTTCTTTCTGCAATCGTGCTAGTTCTCTCTAACTATAATTGTAGTGTTCATCAACCACCCTAATCACCAATCTCCTTAATCAGATGCTCGATTTGGCAATTTCTTTATTATTAATAATAATACGTACACTTGTACCGAGTACCGACGGCAAGGCTTTTCAATCCGACGTGTCCTTACCCGCCGTACCGTACAGTTGTCGCGGGCCCACCAGCCAGCCACCCATCCAATCGCACGTCTCCACTAGGCCACGTCACCCGCACGACTCCTCCCTCCCCTCTCCATCCCCCCCACTCCCCTGGACCGTACGGCTCCCGCACGCGCCACCTCCGATCCCCACGCCGCGCGCCGCCAGATCCGGCGCGCCGCCGCTCGCCGGAGACGCGAGGCGGGTCCACCAACCCCCGCCGCCGCTACGACGCGCTGCTGGGCGGAGGAGGGATCGTAGGTCGTGGAAGGGAAGGGGGGACGGGGGGCAATGGCGCGGCGGTGGCGGCCGTCGCACCTGGTGCTCGTGGCGGGGGCCGCCTACCTCCTCCTCATCTCGCTCAAGTTCCGCCGCGTGCTCGACCTCGCGACCGCCGACCTGGCCGCCACCGACGCCGCCTTCTCCTCGCCTTCCTCATCCGACCACCTCCCCCCGCTCCCGGGTTCCTCCTCCTCCTCCACCGGCGGCGGCGCCAACGGCAACGCGACGCTGTTCCAGGTGCAGCCGTTCTGGCACCGGTACGACCGCGTGTCGCTCCCCGACATCGTCGCACGCAACCGCTCCGCGCTCGAGCGCATGGCCGACGACGCCTGGGTGCTCGGCCTCACCGCCTGGGAGGACGCCGCGGCCTTCGAGGGGGACCCCTGGGAGCTCGCCGCCGTCGACACCGCCTCCACCGACAAATGCCCCTCCGCCGTCTCCATGCGCGCGCGCGGCAGGGTCGTCTTCCTGCCCTGCGGCCTCGCCGCCGGCTCCTCCGTCACCGTCGTCGGCACGCCCAGGGCCGCGCACAAGGAGTACGTGCCGCAGCTGGCCAGGATGCGTCAGGGGGACGGGACCGTGCTCGTGTCCCAGTTTATGGTCGAGCTTCAGGGGCTGCGCGCCGTCGACGGCGAGGACCCGCCCAGGATACTGCACCTCAACCCCAGGTTGAGAGGGGATTGGAGCCAGCGCCCCATCATCGAGCACAATACCTGCTATAGGATGCAGTGGGGCTCCGCGCAGCGCTGCGATGGTTCACCGCCCGAGGACAACGAGGATAAGGGTACGTTGAGCTCTTGACTTGTAAACCTACTCCATAGCTACATTTTGTGAGAAGTTGCTAATGCTAATGCTATTGTAGCTACCAACTTGCCATAGCTACATTTCTGACTGTGGAGTTAAGGGAATGTAATTACTTTTGTTCTCATATCAGGATAGAGACACTGCATTGCTTCTATCCGAAGCCTATAATGTGATACCACAAATGGAGTGTGTAGTGTTTATTAGGTCTTATCGAATCAAATTGAATCATCATAGTTTCCAATGCACCATGGAAATTTTAAGGACTTGTAAAATTTGATCATTTTACTTTTGACATCCTTCGACTCCCAGGTTAGCATATTTGGCTAAACCTACACTTTCAATTTTTTTGGACAGTTGATGGGTTCACAAAATGTGAAAAATGGATACGCGATGATGTTGTTGACACAAAGGAGTCCAAGACAACTTCATGGTTGAAGAGGTTCATAGGGCGTGCAAAGAAACCTGCAATGACATGGCCATTCCCTTTCGTAGAGGACAGGCTATTTGTTCTTACCATACAAGCTGGAGTTGAAGGTTTCCATATGTATATCGGTGGTAGACATGTGACCTCATTCCCTTATCGACCAGTATGCTCTCCAGTCATGCTCATATGGTTATTTGTTTGTTATGATTATCACAAGAAACACTTATGGGTTGCTGTGATCATTTCTAGGGCTTCACTCTTGAAGATGCAACAGGATTATTTGTTAAGGGCGATGTGGATGTTCATTCAGTTTATGCCACCGCACTTCCTATGTCTCATCCCAGTTTTTCACTTCAACAAGTTCTTGAGATGTCAGAAAAATGGAGGTCCCGACCACTACCAAAGGATCCAGTTTTCCTTTTTATTGGAATACTTTCTGCTTCTAATCATTTTGCGGAGCGAATGGCTGTTAGAAAAACATGGATGCAAAGTTCAGAAATCCGGTCATCTAAAGTAGTTGCAAGATTCTTTGTTGCACTGGTAAGCATATGCATCCAAAAATAATTGAATTTATAAGACATAGCATACTAGCAAAGCGAAGAAAGTTAAGAGCGGCTATCTCTCTTTATCTTAGGAAAGAAAACACTACATTGGTGTTAAACTATACATATCAATATACTAATGACGATATTACACTTAGATAGTTAGATTGAGCTAACAAGATGAAGTAATATTGTTATTTACAGAACTTATTCCACTTAAGGTAATGACTGATGATGCTTTTGTGCTAAGTTAGTGCAACATATCTTCAGATTCGTTTCTGGCTCTCTGAATTTCATTCTGCATGATTTTATCTATTTGTTTTAGGTGTAGAATGGGATGTTGAACGCATAAATGTAAAATGTAGGGCCACATATTTGATGTTAGCTAACACAAAAATCATGTCTCTGAACTTGCCAATGTGCAGATGATTATGTGCTTTCATATACACTCTATCTGTAATCTTGCAATGCTGTATCTCTAATCGTTGATTTAGTTATTTACTACCTTATCATTTATTCATACCTCGACACCTCCTCGTTAAATATCTCAAAAATTGTAAATTTTTTAAGTGTTACCTGATCATGCGCTCCAGTTATGGTTATATACCAGTTAATTGTTTGCATCTCATAGAAGAAACAAACAAATCCAAAAGTTCTAGAGAAAATGAGGTAATTGATGTGATGTTATTCATTACAAATTGTGGTTGCAGAATTCAAGGAAAGAGGTCAATGTAATGCTGAAGAGAGAGGCTGAATACTTTGGAGACATTGTCATTTTGCCATTTATAGATCGTTATGAGTTGGTAGTTCTCAAGACAATTGCTATTTGCGAGTATGGGGTGAGTCACTCTTGCTTTCATCTTCTTATATTGCTCTTCTGTCATTTATATTCTAAACCAAAGTAAGAATAGCTGTATGCCTCCTGTACAGATGTTATGATGTCCAAATAATTTATTCCTGTCAGTAGATATACTTTTGCTTATCGATGGGCTTATTGCAAATCTCAATTGTGGGAGGCTGGGAGCAGGTGGCTGTCTTCCTATTTGGAAGGGCCTAAGGTTAGGATTAAAGCTACTAGAAACTTAAGCCCTCCCAAGCAATTAGTAATTTTTTACATAAACTTCTCAGAAACCCATGCTTTAGTGAGGAGCTAAACCACTTGCATCATTGCATATAGCTCTTATGACAAGTAACTTCTTGTAGAAACGAACTCCTCCAATCATTGCTATTATAGTGCTGATAAGACAATGAACCTGACGTATGTCACTCCTTTTGCCTTGCAGGCTCAAAATTTGACTGCTGTACATATAATGAAATGTGACGATGATACATTTGTGAGGGTAGATGTGGTTGTCAGACACATCAAGTTGAACAATGGTGGCAGACCATTATATATGGGGAACCTCAACCTCTTGCACAGGCCATTGAGAACGGGTAAATGGACAGTTACAACAGAGGTAATAGCCTCTATCTCCGTCTTTTTCCTCAAATGAATCAATTCAACTTCAAAAGTTCGAAGTTCACTTTTCTTATTATCTTAGAGGCCATGCAATTCACTGGATAGCCTTATCCTGTTTATTTGAATCCTTCCTTTTTCTCCTAACGAAGGAAAGTACCCCTTCTTTGCAATTATGTTTATTCTGTTCATGCAATCTTGCTTCCACAGTTTGGCTCCTTACCTTCATCCTTGCGATTCTTGATGCAGGAGTGGCCTGAAGACATCTATCCACCTTATGCAAATGGACCTGGCTATGTGATTTCCGGTGACATAGCAAAATTCATCGTGTCTCAGCATGCCAATCAGAGTTTAAGGGTGAGAGTGAGCTTGCTTTGATGCCTGTTAGAAGCATTTGTGGTGATGTTACTGCTCAACTTTCCTTTTTGGTGATGCACTGCAGCTCTTCAAGATGGAGGACGTAAGCATGGGCCTGTGGGTCGAGAAGTTCAACGCCACGTCTCCTGTCAAGTATTCTCACAGCTGGAAGTTCTGCCAGTACGGCTGCCTGGAGAACTATTACACGGCGCACTACCAGTCACCAAGGCAAATGCTGTGCCTCTGGGACAAGCTGGTCCAGGGCCGAGCATCCTGCTGCAACTACAGATAGCGAGACGACCGACGGATCAGATTGATCACTCGGCTTTCGCGTTCCTCCCCCACCTGCCGGTTATTTTGGTTGGTGGCTGGCTGGTGTTCTCTTTTTTGACACGAAGAATCACCTGACAGACAGTAGGTTAGCTGCTGCTGCTGCTGCTGCAATGTTGGCTCGATTGAGTTCATCGCATGGGGGTGATGTTGGGCTTTTGAAGATTAGGCAGCTCCAGTCCATTGGTTCCACGCATTTGCCTGATTTGTATTCGTCATCTCATGGTGTCGATGTCCTTGTTCCTGTAATTGATCCCAATTTTGATGTAGTAGATGATCAGATCAGGATATCCACAGATATATATGCCTGTTCTTGTAGCCTAGAATGCTAGAAGCTTTGACAGAATCCTGATGATGCTAAAAATCATCGTTTTGTTCCTTTTCTTGTAAAAGACCTCAGTGTCTCACCCTCTTTTCCCCCTCTTGAGTTCCATAGGTGTACTTCATCACTGTCATTGCCATTCTTGCATAGCACCTACTCACTGTTGAAGAGGCCTACATAGTTTTATTTATTTTTGTTAAATCACCCCATTTTGAAGATACTTTATGCTAATTCGTCGGCCGAATAAATGAATGATTTTATGAAAATATATTTAAGGGTACGGATGAATGAATTAACTATTATAAAGTTAAAAGATAGATTCAAAACAATATTACATATGTAGAAAAGTTTTTATAAAAAGATACAGTCCAACCATTTAAAAAAAAACAGAAAAGCTACGTAACGGACCGTCATCCTAGACAGCAGTCTTTTTACGTCAGCGCCACTGTATGCTCCTTTGCTGTCGGCACTCACGTCTCCTAACGTGTCTTGATCTGTCTCGCGATGAGATGAAGATATAAGATGTTACCAGATAATGTCAACTATGATACAATACAAGTACCAGATTATATCAACTAATTGATATCATCTGGTTTATAATTTATCATATTCTAATATAATTCTGTTAATAGTTGGCATGTTATAAAAATATACCAAGAAAAGAAAATACTACTCCTACCTTTGGGTATGATAATGAGTACGACTATGAGAGCCTCGGAGGGGAGAAAAACGGAGATCACTAAACATGAGACGTTGGATGAAAATGAACGGTGGATACGATGGGTGCTGCAGGACTGTCACCCTGTGACTGCAGGTGACATGTTTGGAGCGTCCGAGTCCGAGTCGCGCTACTCACCATGGCCGCGCTGCGGCTACCAAGAGCGCCGACCACTGCGGCGCTCGCCGCCGGCGTCCCCCGACGGATCCCAGCGCCGGTCGGGGAGCCGCCACCGCCGCCGCGCCGCCCCAACAGGGCGCACCTCAACGCGCTGCTCACGGCGTACGGGCGCCGTGGCCGCCTCCGCGACGCCCAGCTCCTGTTCGACCAAATGCCCCAGCGCGACGTCATCTCCTGGACCGCCCTCCTCACCGCCTACGCCGACGGGGGAGACCTCGCCTCCGCGCGCCTAGTATTCGACGACATACCCCGCCGCAACGCCGCCTCCTGGAACGCGCTGCTCTACGTCTACCTCCGCGCAGCGCAGCCACGGGCCGCGCACGCGCTCTTCTACAAGATGCCAGCCAAGAACGCGGTGTCCTACGGCGCCATCGTTTCCGGGCTCGCCAAGGCGGGGATGCTGCGCGAGGCCGAGTTGGTGTATCAGGAGATGCCGTGGCAGTGGCGGGACCCAGTAGGTTCGAATGCACTGATGAGTGGGTACTTGAGGGCCGGAGAGCTTGCCATGGCACTGAGTGTGTTCGAGGGAATGACGGTGAGGGATGTCATTTCCTGGAGCGCAATGGTTGATGGCCTCTGCAAGTATGGGAGCGTGTCAGAGGCAAGGAGGGTGTTTGACGCCATGCAAGAGCGGAATGTGGTGTCATGGACTTCGATGATTCGGGGATATGTGAAACGTGGGATGTGCAGAAATGGTCTCTTGCTGTTCCTGGACATGAGAAGGGAAGGTGTTCAGGTTAACACAACAACACTATCTGTTGCGCTGGATGCTTGTGCTGAGGCCAGTCTTGCGAGAGAAGGAATTCAGATTCACAGCTTGATTATATCAATGGGGCTTGGACTGGATGTTTTCTTGGGTGATTCAATAATCATAATGTATTCTCGTTTTGGTTGGATGGCCGATGCTAGAAGGGCGTTCAACTGCATGCAGCTGAAAGACATAGTATCATGGAACTCGCTGATCACAGGATATGTTCAGAATGATATGGTTGAAGAAGCACATGTGCTTTTCAATTTGATGCCTGAGAAGGATACTGTTTCTTGGACATCAGTGGTTGTTGGGCTTGCTAATAGGGGTTGGATGAGGGAGTCTGTTGAAATGTTTGAGCAAATGCCCGGAAAAGATGAGATCGCTTGGACTGCAATTATTTCTAGTTCTATCACAAATGGGGACTATCTAAGCACAGTGCGGTGGTTTTGCCGCATGTCACAGGAAGGATGCAAACCTAACACTATAGCTTTCAGTTGTCTGTTGAGTGCTTTGGCTAGCCTGGCAATGTTAAATCAAGGAAGGCAAGCTCATGCCTATTCAATCAACATGGGATGGGTATTTGACTCCGCCGTTCACACTTCTTTGGTATCAATGTATGCACAATGTGGAAGGTTGCCTGAGGCTCATCATGTTTTCTCAAGCATTAGTAACCCAAGCCTTATCGCTATTAATTCTATGATTAAAGCATTTGTACGACATGGTTTCATTGAAGATGCTCTGCAACTATTTACCAAAATGCAAAATGATGGATACAGGCCTAATCATGCCACATTTTTAGGAATTCTGACTGGTTGTGCACATGCTGGTTTGGTTCAACAAGGTTGCAATTACTTTGAATCAATGAGAACACTATATGGTCTCAAGCCAAACCCTGAGCACTACACATGTATGGTTAATCTTTTAGGTCGTGCGGGCCTCCTTTCTGAAGCACTGGAAATGATTAACTCAATGCCCCAGAATGATCATTCTGATGCATGGAGAGCTTTGCTCAGTGCTAGTAATCTCCACTCTAATCTTGCTTTTGCAAAATTAGCGGCACAGAAGCTTCTTGAGAAGGATCCTTATGATGCAATGGCTTACACAGTCCTGTCAAAAATGTTCTCCTCAGCAGGGATGAAGGAGGATGAAGAAATGCTAAAAGTTATACAGTTATACAACATGGCCAGTAAGAGGCCTGGTTATAGCCTTATTATGCAGGATAAGACCACAAACATAGCACATACTGAGAACTTCTAGTTCTAGAGCTCTGACTGATCAAAACAAGAATGATCCTGTTAAATGGTGATGACTGCTGACAAATGAGAAATGAGATGGCATAAACAATATATCACATGACTTGTGTATTTCTGTTTAAATGCTTAAATATGTGGATGTGTGATCAGATGCCTGGTGGTATTAACCTACATGTGCTGTTGGTCCAGAACCTTGGATCCATTTTTCGTAGGTCCTTATTTCTTATTGGAATAAGTTTGTCTGTTTCAATGCAGCCCAGTTTTCACCCTTAACTATGAATCCATCTAACTTGCACTCTTCCACTACCAAATAGGTATTTAGGAAAAAAAAAACTTGTGTGGTACCAAGGGTAGGGGTTTGCACAACTTTTGATTGTACATTAGATTGTATGCCTGTGTTGTACTACCTGTCCTTACAGTATTGTTCTTTAAGAACTGTCATAATCTTTATATTGCTACCATATATTTTTCTAGCAATGTATACAGTAAATGGAAGATTGATGCACATATTGATCTGCTACGGGGAAATATTGAAGAACAGTTGTATTGTTGGTTTCCTTTTGCTACTTTGCTTAATTCAAGAACATTTATGTAGGAGATTGTCAATTGATAAAGAAGTCAGTTCATGAGTCATGACGAAGGAAGCTTAACGCTGATTCAAATGGGACAAGTATACTGAAGGTAAATTGTTTACATGTTAGGCTTTTGTTTCAACAATAGAAGTTTCCAACCTCTTAAGAGGGGTTCACATGTGAGGAGGTGATTTAAGGACACTTGGAAGAGGTTGCATGTTGTGTCTGGGAACATAGGATGAATCTTTCATATTCTCATCAAGAAAATTTGGAATTATAATTTTTTATGTACTTATATATTATTTGTTGTTGATGAAGTAGGAACTGTATTCTAAATAGCTACCACACCCAAGATACAGTCATATTGACAGTAAAAGGTGGAGCATGAATCGCCAATACTATAATATCATTCCTGAATATTGTACATGCCTTATTTAGAAAAATATGCAAAAAATAAATTGTGTTAAGCACATTGCTGAATAACAGTATGGAAGAGACATTTTGGTGGACATATCATCCATGTTTAGCTGTGATGATCTTTCTTTTATCTTATTTCCCCTCTACTTTTTCCTAGGCATTTTTGGTGCTCTTCATCACACCACCTGTCATGTCAAGATCATGACGTTTACTATATGATGTTAGTTGAGATGTTGAACAATATACATCAACACAAGAATCATGACCAGTCTAATTCTGTAACCAATTCGCTTCAACTTTTAGTCACTTGATTTGCTTTATCATAAAGCTTGATGAGATCCCATAAATAGGACAACATTTGCAATTCAACTATAATTGCCATCTGTTTCTTCACCATGGATCCTTTTCTTCTTTCCATCATCTTATGCTCGTGGATCTTTGTTGTAGTGTCCTGGAAAAGGCTCAATTGCATGAGGCGAAGACTTCCACCTGGACCTCCAAGGTGGCCAATCTTTGGGAACCTTCTCCAGTTGAGCCCTCTTCCCCACAAGGACTTTGCCCGATTCTGCACCAAGTATGGCCCCTTGGTTTATCTTCGTCTTGGAACCATTGATGCCATCACCACTGATGACCCTGAAGTCATCCGTGAAATACTTATCCGGCAAGATGAGGTCTTTGCTTCACGACCTCGGACCTTGGCTGCTGTTCACCTTGCCTATGGGTGCGGTGATGTGGCCCTTGCTCCGCTGGGGCCCAACTGGAAGAGGATGAGGAGGGTTTGCATGGAGCACTTGCTGACAACCAAGCGGCTAGAATCATTTGCAGCTCACCGAGCTCTGGAGGCTGAGCACCTCTGTCAGTTTGTGTGGGCTAAAGCCCAGTCAGGGAAACCTGTGAATCTTAGAGAGGTTCTCGGGGCCTTTTCGATGAACAACGTGACAAGGATGTTGCTAGGGAAACAATACTTTGGGCTGCAGTCAGCAGGGCCTGGTGAAGCAATGGAGTTCATGCACATCACCCATGAACTGTTCTGGCTGCTAGGCCTGATCTATCTTGGGGACTACTTGCCGGCCTGGAGGTGGCTTGATCCTTATGGGTGCGAGAAGAAGATGCGGGAGGTTGAGAAGAAGGTGGACGACTTCCACCAGAAGATTATTGATGAGCACAGGAAGGCTAGGGAGGCCAAGAAGAGTGCATCGCTTGATGATGATAACAAAGAAGACCTGGACTTTGTTGATGTGCTGCTTTCTTTGCCTGGTGAGAACGGAAAGGAGCACATGGACGATGTCGAGATCAAAGCTTTGATGCAGGTATGCTTACTGTTACAGGCCCC
The DNA here is from genome assembly GCF_000231095.2 of Oryza brachyantha. Lineage (NCBI taxonomy): Eukaryota > Viridiplantae > Streptophyta > Magnoliopsida > Poales > Poaceae > Oryza > Oryza brachyantha. Next base: position 1,300,227 of record NC_023170.2, read on the forward strand.
TAAATTCATTTTATCTAGTCTAGTTTTAAGTTCATTTTTTAACTAAGCCAGCACTGTTTTTGTTATGTTGTCATAGTTTCATGCTCTATTCTTGTAAATGAAATGATTTTGCTAGCTGTACTGCCATTATGTTCACGAAAAATCTAGCCACATTGATTTTTTTTGACACAAACACATTGATTGTTACCTCCTGAGAATTCAACCAATAGATGACCAGTATATTTAAGAGGAAACGTAGGCAAAGCTCTGTTTTCACAGCAGAGTTTGGATCTTCGATCGTCATTAGATATTGTTTGCTGTTCTAATTGAACTTGTCTGTCATTCCCTGCGGACCATGTTTTGTAATCATTTGTTCAAACTCCACACGATAAAGTGAAGGACACTACAAACTTATCCTAAAAGATGCAAATAATGGAACGATAACTCTTCTGAAACTAAAACTAGAGGAAAAATGAGGAGCAGGTCATGTTCTTCCTTCAAACATCATGTGCTTGACAATGCTACATCCTAGGATACACTGCATTTTCCAGTATCAGTAATTTTTGCACAAGGCATCAAATCAGCCAGAAGCAATTCTTCTTCTTCTGTTCTAAGTAGACAGACAAACAATCGCAGGACATGATTGCTGCTGCTACTGACACTTCATCGGTGACCAACGAGTGGGTGATGGCGGAGGTGATCAAGAACCCCCGGGTGCTCCTCAAGATCCAGGAGGAGCTCGACGCCGTCGTCGGCCGCGGCCGCATGGTGGCGGAGTCCGACCTCGCCCAGCTCACCTACCTCCGGTGCGTCGTCCGCGAGTCCTTCCGGATGCACCCGGCGGGGCCGTTCCTGATCCCCCACGAGTCCCTGAAGCCGACGACGATCATGGGCTACGACATCCCGGCGCAGACGAGGATCTTCATCAACACGCACGCGCTTGGCCGGAACACGCGCATCTGGGACGACGTCGACGAGTTCCGGCCGGAGCGGCACCTGCCGGCGAGCACGGACGCCGCCGGCGCCGGCGGCCGCGTGGAGATCAGCCACCTGCCGGACTTCAAGATCCTCCCCTTCAGCGCCGGCAAGCGCAAGTGCCCCGGCGCACCGCTCGGCGTCATCCTGGTGCTCATGGCTCTCGCCAGGCTCTTCCACTGCTTCGACTGGTCGCCGCCGGACGGCCTCCGCCCCGACGACATCGACACCCAGGAGGTGTACGGGATGACGATGCCCAAGGCCAAGCCTCTCGTCGCCGTCGCCAAGCCACGCCTGCCACCTCACATGTACGCCCGCCATGGCAAGCAAGTTTGAGCTAGGGATGCTTATTAACTTGAGTAACTAAAAGTGAATTGTTTCTACATGTGTCAATCGAATCAAATCACACATGTAGACAATGGATATGAATCCAAACGCGTAATTTGGGATATCAAAGAAATTAATCAGGCTATGATCAGCTTTACGAATTTCACTCTGTATATATCTTGTTGGCTTCCATCATTTGGGATATCAAAGAAGTATTGTTCATCGTGTACTTAATATTTGGTAGGATCATACAGCGCCCTGACGATAAAGTTTCTGGTACATGCCAAATTAAGCAACAGTAGCTACTTGCTAGATGCATCAATTTATGTGCATCATCGAACAGTTGGTTAGTCTGTTACGATGTGTGTCGTGGTGGCGGCCATGCAGAGCATCATCATCCCAATCCAATCTTCTTGTTGCCATATGCATCGATCTGTTCCAGTTCAGTTTTTGGCACATCAACAGATGCAATTCAATTCTGAGCATCATCACTCGCAAGATGCTGCAACGGCTACCCAACAGATCCTGAGCCCTCCTAACCCGGCTATAAATTGACGCCATGCTCGCCATGCAAGATCACAGCACACACAAGCAAGAACCAAGAAGAGAGAAGAAGAAGACGACGACGACGAAGACGAGGATGAAGGGTGTTGGTGGCGCGTCCGTGGTGGCGGTGGTCGTCGTGGCCGGCTGCCTTCTGGCGGCGGCGGCCGTCGTCGACGGCGCGGTGACCTGCGGCGACGTGGACGCGAGCCTGCTGCCGTGCGTGGCGTACCTGACCGGCAAGGAGGCGGCGCCGTCCGCCGCCTGCTGCGCCGGCGTGAAGCGCCTCAGGACGCTTCCCGTGGGCACCGCCGAGCGGCGGTTCGCCTGCGACTGCGTCAAGAAGGCGGCGGCGCGGTTCAAGGGGCTCAACGGCGACGCCATCCGCGACCTCCCGGCGAATTGCGGCTCGCCGCTGCCGTTCCCGCTTACCCTCGACTTCGACTGCAGCACGTAAGCATTGTGCAAATCCATTTTCAAATAACAATTTTTTTCTTTAAAGACGGTTTTTCAAATATCAAATTGGGCCCATATTTGTTCTAGCACGGTCAAATTTTGTCAAAGCCCACAGGATGTTAGATCCGTCCACAGGGCCTATGGGCCATGGCCCAGGTGACTCAGGAACTAGGCCTGCACTGAATTTCAAATTTCAAACACACAAATGTATTGAGACAAAGGTAGTCACCGAATTTTGCATAGACTATAAAAGTTGCAAAATTTAAAAATGTATTTATCAACGAGAGAGTACTAGTTTGGTTATTTTATTTGTATTTAACTATTTTATATGTGCAATATTAAAACACTATAATCAACTAATGGATTCTTTATATATGTGTGTTCATTTTATATGTTGCAGCATTCCATGAGCATGGAAGGTTCTTTATTCTGGAGATGGAGACAAAGACACATAGAATAAGATGGGTTCATTCCAAGTGAACCTGCTGCTAGCTTTGTTGTACAACATGCATCATGCATTGCCTGCCTCTTCTTCTTGGAGTCATGCTTAATGTTGTTTTATCTACTATAATAATATTTAAATAAAAATCCATCCAATTTATTTGGAATTATATGATGTCCATACAAGTTGCAAGTAAATTCAGACCACTAGATTTACTTTGCCAGATGCTGCCAAGCACTAGTGGTTTGCTCATTACTGAATTGACATCCATGATTTATATTGGTCACATATCCAAAGTTTTTTCTCAATCTTTTTGCAACTGTTCCCGAATGAATTATCAGATAATTGATGCATGAATTTGATTAAACACAATGAACCAAGTACAATCCATAAGCAGATGAATTGCTTCACAACACTAATTAAGACCAAATCTTATGCCAATTTGGATCAATGGCTGATCAATTTTATGAACAAATTAATTAGCACAACCCAAACTACACCCGACGTGATGCGTTTCATACTTGCATGCGTTGCGAGCTCAGCTCGCCCGTGCGTCGACGCCGTCGTGGCCGGCGATCATCCGGTACTTGTCCCTGCGCGTCAGCGCCGTGCACTCGAACCCAATGGCGTCGCCGATCACTCGCTGGACGCGGTTCGCGACGTCGTGGCTCGACGCGTCGCCGTCGTCGCCGCCGCAGCTGGAGGAGGACGACACCGGCGGGAGGAGTCGGACATGGTACCACGGCGACGGGTTCATGAGGAAGAAGAAGGAGTCCATCCACTTGTGGCCCCTCACTGTCGTGCCGTGGAACATGGCGCCGCCGGCCCGGACGGCCACAGGCGTGACCTCGTCGGCGATCTCGGCGAAGAGTGGGCTGAACCGGAGCATGTACGGCTCCCGGCAGGTGGTGCCCTCGGGGCAGACGGCGAGGTCGCCGCGCGCGAGCACGGACTGCATGATCTGCTGGTCCCTGCCGCGGTCGCGCGTCAGCCGGACGGTCGGGATCGGCGCGATCAGCTCCGACAAGCCGGAGAGGCTGTACGTCACGGCGGTCACCTTGCGGTGCACCACCGTCGAGAGGATCACCGGGTCCATCAGAGTCTGGTGGTTGCACGCGTACAATGTGCCTCGTAGCCGTCGCTCCGGTGGCGCGCCGGTGGCCGCTGCATCGCCGAGATGCGCCCTTATCTGGAAGCCGGTGGCCGCGGCGAGGAGGAGGCTGACGCCGTAGGGGAAGACGCCGATGAGGATGCGTGTCACGGCGAGGACGACGCCGAGTGGGAGCCACATGACGACGGCCAGACAGGCGAGTGGCTCCGGCCGGCCGACGAGGCGGCCGTCGTGGAAGATCAGTGGGCGACGGTACTCGCTTCTTGGCAGAGGCGTCGCCGGCGCCTTGTCCGGCGTCGCCACCACACGGCGCTCCTGGCATATCTGCATGAACGCAGGTTGCCGGTTCACGGCACCGTCGCCGGAGCACAGGCCGACGTCGACGATCCGGTCGCGGCCAAGAACGGCCACCAGAGCGCCCAAGCTCCTGTCGCCTCCGGCCACCGCGACCCCCGGCGAGACGACAGCCGTGCCAGTGAACCGCCTGCCGACCACCCGCAGCTCCGTCCCGACGACGCGGGCTCCCTCGGCGACGTACTCCCTAACGAACGGCTCCACCATCACCGTCGGCAGCCGCGTCACGACGTACCTCTCGCCGCCGGCGTGGCGCGCGAACGCCCTGAACGCGCTGTCCCTGAGGTCCCCGAGCAAGAACCTGGGCAGCGTGACCTTCGCCACCGCCGCCACGTCGGCGACAGCGAGGCCGGCGGTGGACACGAAGGTCATGACAGAGACAGGGAGGTCGTCGTCGGACAGTGCAACACCGAGGAGAGCGACGAGAGGGTACACGGCGAGCAGGACGACGGCCCTGAGCGGGCCGCCGGCCTCGAGGGCGACGAGGAGGAAGTAGGGGAAGAGGTCGCCGGAGATGAGCAGCGTACCCTCCAGCTCGGCGGCGACACTGGTGTGTCTCCTTTGAGTCGCCATGGTGTTGCAGCTATGGATGGTGTGCGGTGATCACCTAGAGCTGGATGGTGGAAGACACTATAAACCGCTCTTAATATATATTTATCCGTTACTAATCAATCTATAAATATATACAAATATATAAAATAATAAATAAATCTAAATAAACACGTAAAGTTTTACGATATAAAACGGACGAGGTAAGTTACACATGCTTATCTTTATGCGACGATATCATTACATTTCGTGTATATCGGTACTTAACAGTATATGTTAGCTCTGTAATAGGGAGACATGTTAAGATTAACTAATCATTATAGACGACTAATTGTGTATATATTCTTGGTTTGACATATTTGTTATGATTTAGAATTTTCTGTTGCACTTCTAAATGTACTGTGATGTACTATCACTTTGAAGTGGTAATTTATGGATCGTTATTAACAGTATATGTCAACAGTATACCAACATTTGTAGATCGGTACTTAACAGTATATGTTAATTCCATTTGAAGATACTTTTATTCTTCTTTTTTCAATTTTTGTAGGTTGAATTTACCTTCTTATGAAGTGATGTATTATGTATTAGTCTATACCAACATTTTAAATTTTTACAATCATTTAGATGGTACACAAGAAAGGGCAAAACCTTGTAAATTAAGCGATAGTAACCACTAAAAATCGTTTATAGCGGTTTTTGACTGTTGAACCATGACACATGAGATGGCACTAGGTCTTGTGGCTATTCTGACCTCCCATGAGGTGCCTCCACTATTGTTATGAGTTTATCATTTATGGCTGGATAAGCTTGATACTCTTGGCCTACGTTATTTTGTTACTCGAAGATACTTGTCTCCGTTCAAAAAAAAAAGACTTTATTTTTAACTTAAAACACATATACCAATACATAGCAAAGAAAACTATATTGCCCCATATATTTTCAAATCCCAATACACATGTTTTGTGCTTTTTCAAAATTCAGGGCACGTGTCTCCGCTTATCAAATTTTATTGTATTAACCGTTCCAAATGAAGTCTTTATCCTAGAATAACTAAAAATGAAGTACTTGGGGCAGGTACAATAGCAGGCTATAAGCCAGCTAAGCATATTATAAAGATATAAAGGGGAGAGAGAAAAGAGGTGGACTACTAATTTGTAGCCAGCTACACACGGGCTCCAAGACAAAATATGCATATGATATGTGGGACCATGTATTAATGTTTTATAGGTAACTATTATATAAATTGGCTATTAGATTGGCTATAAATAAATTAAAGCGAGTAGTTGGCTATACTATTGATCTTGCTCTTATGAGACAAAGGTCGTAGAAGATGAAAGATTATGATTTTTTTTATATCTATTTAATAGTGTAAACGATAGAATTTGAAAACCTAACTATAATATGAGATAACGAACTTATATATAAAAAACACCATGATTGGCAGTTTGGGAAAAACTGAGAAAAATACGGAGAAAGATTGCATCCTTGACTGGTTAATTAAACTACAACGGTTTATTTGGTGCTGGTAAGGCTAGACACATCGAAATATACATTTTAGAAGAAAGACAAAAGGCCGTGGACAAAGTGCGGTAGCTGATCATACTGATGCATCACATGAGCAATGCATGAGAGTAATTAATGTGCTCACACAGATAGTAACAGCGGATATATAAGTTCCCTCGGAAAAACAACAAACAAGTTGTTCTTGACGAAAACAAATAATAAATTAATATAACAACCTTAATAACACCTTAAATTTGACATTATTAAAAAAAGGGCTGCCATTATGATTTGGAAAACAAGATAGTACTTACAAAATTTATTCCCAGGAATTAATGTTCGATATGCATTATTGTTGTCTTCGTATCTATTTAGCTAAGGTAGGAGTAGGACATGAGGCACGGGCTATTGTTTGGCTTTGTTATGAATGATATATTTATAAACGAATTTATGAATAAAACTTTTACATATATATATTCTTAATGATCTAAAAGCAAAAGATAGAAAATAAACTATAATAAAAAATCATAAATCAACTGTAAATTAAGATTGAAAATTTAAATTTTGGCATAAACATGAGTAAAAGCGAAAAGATAATGATGAAAAACTTCAAAGCCAAGCATAGTTAAAAAACATTTTCTTGATTTCCCAAGCCTACTTTGATGTTTAATGGGTGATTGGTTTTTCTTATCATCTTATTAATGTGATGCAACAACTAGACGCATTTAACTAGCATTAATTAGGCCAGACAACTAGTGAGGATGTAAAATCATGCCAACCTTTTGGACGTGAGGACATGAGAATGAATGCTTTCTCATGTCATTAGACTCGGTAGTCATTTCCAGTCAACCTCATGAACAAGTAGCATATGACATGTAGCACATTTATACACTACATTTTTTTGCCAAGTGCTCAAAACCAAGAAGAACACATGCATGGAAAGTAGGAAACTTGCACAATCAAACTGATCAAGGAAAATTACATTTTAACCTCAAAGCTTGCAAAATGTTATAAAATTAGAGGAGGGTGTACCAAGAACTAGCATGTACTTTTTTTTTGTTCTTACAAGAATTGACACCTAATAGCATCTACCTACCACAGCTCCGAGCAGGGTTCCAGTGATAACGGCAGTAGAGGCTTGGCTTTGGGAAGCCGCGATAATCGAATTTAAATTTAAGTAGGATTTAAAAATTTTAAGAAAATTTAATAAAAAAACATATGTTTTATAGTTTGATATACAGTGTAGTTTTGTCAAAGAAATTCATGAAAAAGTATATTTCCAGCGTACTTAAAAATCATAACTGAGAATTCCAGGGGAAAAAAAATAAAAAATAGCCTATTGCAAATAATATTTCATAAGAAGATGGTTAAGAATATTTTTTTGTTGAGTCATTATTAATTTACACTAGACACCAGGGTACATAATACAAGTATTGGGAAAATAAATATGGAGGAAAATTATATGTGCATGTTAGTACATATATAATAGTTTTATTCGTAACCATGGGTAGTAGATATAGTTGTGACGCAACAATCAAAATGAAATTACTGTTATTTGTTATTGGTGTGAATTATTTGGTAAGGGTGGTATGACGGTGTATGTTTATATGCTGCAATGTCAAGAATTTAGAAAAGATCATGTGAAAATTTTCTTGTTTTCCTATAACATGTCTTATTTTCCTATTTTTTCTATGTCATAAATATAGTCACAATCTGTATTTTTTTCAGATTTTTTAAAGTTTTTTTAATTTGACATCACATCTGTGGTTTCTTCGCGGTAACCGTGGTTTTGGCTATAAAAACCGCGCGGGAAACTACGGTTTTCGCCATTGTCATGTGTTGTTCCGGTAAGCATTAGCCCGCAATCCCATCAAGGTGGCGTGTATGCAACTGCATCTAGGCGAAGGCCCTGTGCTGCATGTGCATTTCGGCCTCCTTCAGTTCCGTTCCCCAAAAAGAGAAATTTAACTTTTTGCCACTCTTGCGAGTGGTCAAAACAGATTTATCACTCGTTATCTATGACATGTGTAACCAGTGATAAATCTGTAATGAACATTCGTAAGAGTGGCAAAAAATTAAATGCCCCTCAAAACATTAATTCGAATTTTTGACACATAAGTGGAGCATTAAACATATGGAAATAAAAACTAATTAATTGCACAGTTATGGAGGAAATCGTGAAACAAATCTTTTGAGCATAATTAGTCTATGATTTGCCATAAGTGCTACAGTAACCCGCATGTGCTAATGACGGATTAATTAGGCTCAAAAGATCCATCTCGTAGCTTCTTGGTGGAATATGTAATTTGTTTTGTAATTAGACCACGTTTAATACTTCAAATATGTGTCAGTATATGATGTTTTTGCAAAAAAAAATTCAAACTAAACAAGGGGTCTTCGTGTCATTGTTTATGACCACACGCCATGCCACAAAAGGAGCTAGCGTTTAGTTTGCAAAAAATTTTGGAACATGTATCCCGTCAGTCGTTTGACCAGAGGTCGGAAGGGATTTTCAGACTCAAATAAAAGAAATTACAGATTCCGCCAAGAAACGACGAGACGAAGCCTAATTAATCCGTCATTAGCATATGTGGGTTACTGTAGCACTTATGGCTAATCATGGACTAATTAAGCTCAAAAAATTTGTCTCGTGATTTTTCCTGTAACCGTGTAATTAGTTTTTATTTTTATATGTTTAATGCTCCTATATATGTGTTGTGTTGAGTGGATTCCCTGGTCGTAATTACTTTATGGTGTATATATGTTGTTTGGCTCACAAACCTGATTGTGTTGCTGCTGCAATTTGTTTCTGCAGATTACGTGATGAAATGCGTGATAACATGAAAGAAGGTAACATCACTTTATATTTAGTGTTTATTGCACATCCCTGCAGAGAGACTGTCTGTATCCAGGAACTTTTTCTGTAGTTCATTCACATCGGATGTTTGGACGTTAATTAGGAGTATTAAATATAGATTGATAATAAAACTAATTGTATAAATAAATGTTATGTCATTACACAAATATTTTAAGCCTAATTAATTCACGATTAGCAAATGTTTACTTAACATCACATTCGCTAATCATGAACTAATTAGGCTCAATTAATTCATCCCACAAAATAGTCCAGAGTATGTGGTGTGTTTTATTAATTGTCTATATTTAATACTTCTAATTAGTATATAAGTTTGATGTGACATGAACTTGAAAAAAAGTTAGAGAGATCTCGGAGCCGCCGCCGACCGGCTGTTGTCGACGGGCCCGAGCGAGAGAGGGAAGGGAAAACGCCGCACGCCGGTCCCGGAATCCCAACCAAGGATTGTGTGCATATCAAACAGTTAGCTTAAATACTAGAGAAACACACGAGAAATAATCACAAGTCCAGGACCAGATGAAAATGCATACAAGAACTTATTCGTATCAAAGTGTTTTTTTAGGAAGTTTGAAGGAATACTGTTCAATAGGATTTCTTTCTATCCTATCATTCGGATCATTCGGATGCTACAAATCAGCTGTAGGAAAACTTAAGGAAAGTTTTCTTTGGTGCTTGTTTCACGGAAAATTTATAGGAAATTTTACATCCACTCCGAGCTCTTTTTTTCATTCCTTCGCGGAAGACTGAGGCAAACACAACTAATCAAAGCAAGAAAACAAATCTGCTGGGTGGTCAGTGGTCATCGAAAGGATAAGAACAGAGTCATCACCGTTGTATTAAAGGAAAACAAACAAACTACTGTTTCTTTCCTATCCTTTGATCCGAATGCATTCTAACTCTCTATTCCTGTGTTTTTCAATCATCTGTTTTACACATCTATTCCTTTCATATTCTCATGTTTTTTTTATCCTACGTTTTTCCTATCCTTTAATCCGAATAAATCCTGAAACAGAAAACATTGCACTGGAGGCAAGACCTACCCTATATCTCCACTTCCGCTTCACCCTCCACCCCTTAGAGCCCCCCCCTCCAAAACCTTATTTGTCCCTTGTTCCTACAGGCAGAGGGAAAAACAATAAGCTTATGTAGCAGCACAAAATGCTTCATGGAACGAAAGCAACGATTATTGTCAAAGAGGACAGTGATTAAAAACAGAAATCAGGTACCAACCATTGATCACGATAGCAACACGTGTAGATATGGTAAATGATGCTAAAAGGGCTTGGTATAGCGAATTCTCTGGTAGATATAGATCCATCTGATGGTGCTGGCAACGATGTGCCGCTGCTGAGGTGGTATGGAGCAAGATAATTGTAATGGTGATCGAAAAAGACAATGGTGTCACCCACAACGGTTGGAAACGCCTTAGACCTGACACACAGATTCGTGAAGCCCATGAAAGAGGGCATTGCCACCAATGTATGTCACCCTGACAGTCCTTCCCAACATAAGGTCAGCTAGTCTGTAAACTGAGGTTCTATTGATGCCATGATAATCGACGCCAACCCTTAGGCTGACCAGCAGAATCACTGTGTCGCATTCCACCAGATGGTAGCAAAACGTGGCTTGAGGCGTGCATGCTGGACATTTGGTAATCAACCTTGGTGGTGGCAGCCATGGCTCCGGCCCTTCCAGCTGAGGTGGGTCGATCTGTTGCGTAATGATGCACCACGTATAGCTTTCCCTGGAACGGCAATGGACTGACATATTGGTTGAAGCACCAGCTAGACACCTTCCATTGCTGTTCCCCGGAGGTTGCAAAGGCTATCTGCATCATACCTTGTGAGAAGATCATGAGCGACACGGCCGGCTTGGCCCGCTCTCACGTTGATGGAGGCAACACGGATATCTCTGAGACGATACCACTTATCTCCCACCAACAGGGAGCTCACGTACCTGACCTGAGCATGGTGTCGAGAGGCGGGAAGTCCAAGATGTATGTCGCCGGTGAAGGGGTGGAGGAGGCAGATTGCAGTGCCGTGGTCTCGCTGCAGCAGGAGGATGCCCTCCACGGAGTAGAGGACGCAGTGGTCTTTGAAGGTCGGGAGGCGGACGCGGGCGAAGGCGCCGGTCGACAGGTTGAAGAAGCGGACGAAACCGCGCAGCTTGCCGTGGCCCGGGTAGAGGCCGTGGCCCTCGGGGAACAGCATCCACCGCCGCGGGTGGAAGCGCCGGTCGACGATGCCGTGGCCGCGCGGGCAGGCTGTGCTGGATCGCCAGTGGGGGCAAACGGCGCGGAGGCGGGCGTAGTCCAGCAAGTCGCCGGCCAGCACCCGCCGCGCGATCGGCTCCAACAGATCCTCGTGCAGAGACGCCCAAGAAGATGATGGATCATGAGTTCTGGCGGCGGCGTTTGCTTGCTGCCGCTGGCCGATTCTGATTCCTCAGCGATGACATGACGCGCTGTACTCCGCCGCCGCCGGGGGTGGATTTGGATTTTGGGGATCCAGCTCGATCGTCTGCCGCCCGGATGCATCTGTATAACAAAGGCATGTACGTGACGCGTAATCATTCCATGTCACCATATATCTCGCTCGGTCATACGTTGATCAGATTCTGCATGCTCAAGCTCAACTCCACACCTTTTTCTTCCCGTTGCAACGAGCATTTCTCTAGTTATCAAATAAATATATACTCCTCCAAAGGTCGGGATGACTATACTTCTGTAAATTTAGAAAACAACAATATTTATTTTTTTTATCGCCAGAATGAGGAGTCTTTAGTATTGCCTTGTCAGTGTCAGTTTCACTTTCACTTTTTCTTGCATTGCATCGAGTTTGCTTTACAAAATAAGGCTAAAATCAGGCATGAGACCCCATATCCCAAAGACCGAGTGAGCCCACCAACAGAACTGCAGGCTCCGAGCTTTATCAGAAAATTCTGGATGCCAGATATTTGAATTTCGGACCATATCGACACCATGGCAACCAGCCTTTCTATGAACTGGGAAAAAATAAAAAGAAAATTGTAGACATAAACATAATACATTTACAATCTCCCACCAAGTGTTGTAGCCACAGCTTTTCAATGAAGGAAGTTCTGGCAGAAATCAAATGTACAGATCAACATATTACATTTCACTGCATCACAACTGTATTTGCGAGAAGACACTTGGACACAAGTTTGATGCACCTGTCCATTTGTATTGATTATGGCTGACGTTCCTAGAAAACACAAATATTACTTCCACCATGTCTTGGCAATTGCTAACACAGACAACATTAGCAATATGCAGAAAAGCTAGGCCGTACCTGTACGGTTGGACCAGTGTACATTCCAGGGCGCATATTAATAGTCACCGGTACGTTTAAGGCCTCAAGCCAAGCATAATTATCTGGCCCATGGACTACTTTTGCATGCCCAGCTGCTGCAGTTGGAGCGATCGGTGAGAAAATCAAACATAACACAGCATATTCAAAATGAAGACATTCAACAACATATCTACATTACTTTTCTCATATAAATGAACATAATGTATATAAGGTAATCGCTGTTCATAAGAACTAACACCAAAAGGCTGCATAGAAAAGATGTTTTGAACAATACCAGAGATTGCTGGTAGTATTTTGCTTCCACCAAAAGAAGTGGATTTAGTTAAACATAAACTTGACACAAACATGTAATATGATGACAGGGGTTTTACTTACAGAAGCTAGAAAATGGATAATCGTGAAAATAGGTGCAGACACGACCAGAAGATTCAGAGTACGGCGGGGCAATGACATCTAGAACGGCACAAGATTTCACTGAAGTGAAGCAGTGTATGTTCCCACCATTTTGGGGATACAAAACAGCAGTTGGACAAGGGGCATTCAGAACATCATCTGTATGTAACTTTCCAAGTCTCACTGCACATCAGGATTATAAAAAAAACATTCCTTAATATACCAGAATCTGAAAAATCATCAAAGCATAGAAATTAGCAATCTAAAATGATGCCTCAGCAATAGTGCAACACTAGTAACTAAATAGTGTTGGGTGGTATCAATGCTACACCACAACCACTATTGTTCATTAACTCTGCACTGCAATATATATTAAACTATAAAAAAATATTTGAAAGAGTATGAAGAACAACCTGGTTTGCCACTTGCTAGAACAGCAGGCTCTACCCAATCATACGATTTCACATGCATTGAACCATAGAGTAATTTGCTGAAAACAGTCATTCCCGGATGATCATGGAGAGGAATGACCGCAGAAGTCGGTAAGCAGAATATGCCAATCTGCAGAACACACCAGAAACACAATCGGCAGGTTATCAAGAGCCCTCCATCACAGAATTGTCACAAGAACATATCCGAATTTAACATACAGAAAATGCGTCACACTCGTAAACATGCAGATATGTGATGGGTTGCGCCCATCTAGCCGCCCTGGCTGAGTTCTTCATGAAGTTTGATTCAAAGAACCCAAATCCTCTCCCATCCTCAAGGTTAGCATCTCTGAGTCCAACATCCACTGGAGTGATTGTATCTGAACAAAAGAATCACACCAATTCATAAGGAAATCAGAACAAACGGAATGGATGAGTCGATCAGAAGCTGGGGGTGAGGTGCGAAGAGGAGTTGGTGGAGGTTTCTCTGATACCCATCAGAGAGGAGATGGCGCGGATGGCGTGGTCGGGCGGCGGAGACGGAGAGGACGCGGCGACGGAAGACGGGGCAGGGAAGGTGCGCTTGCAGAGCTCGTACAGCGCCTGCACCCGCGGCGGCGTCGACGTCGGCGGCGGCCGCGTCGGCATGCCCCACCCCATTGAGGAGGATCTAGATGCTCCCCGCCCCCTTTCTAGCTCGCACCTCGTCGGCTTCTTCTCCCTCCTCGCGTGGCTGGTCGCCGGAGCGCCGCCGCGACCACGGCGAGGGGCTGAGGCGGCGCGTGGCGTAGTCCTCCAGCGCGAGGATTAGGTTGCTCTCCGTGGACCGTGATGGGCCCGTTATGGGCTTGTATGGGCCTGTTATGGGCTTATATGGGCCTTCGTTGTACTACGAGCAAGCTTTGTGTACAACCAAGGACCTTTATTGGGTGATAGAAATTTGACTGAGATTCTGAACGCCTCCAAGCTTTTGTATCACAGCTCAATATTCACCTCGACAACTTCTAATGCTACCATTTCATCCCAAAATATAGTCTCCAATTTTTACACTTTTGATTTTTGAAAAACTTATTTTACAAATAGTCCTCTAAAAAACTTATTGTACAAATAGATATTTTTGATCACGCCAACGTTATTGGCATTATCATTGTATAGGATGATGCCAATAACATTAGCGTTGTCCTCCCATCACATGAATATAACATTATCACTTCGAGAACGGTGCCAATGTCATTGACGTCGACGACGGCACTAACGTTGGCACGGTCAAAAATATCTATTTATGCGATAAATTTTTTAGGATCTATTTATAAAATAAGTTTTTCAAATGGACCAAAATGTCAAAATTCCAAACTGCATCCCATAATAAGTATAGTCATATAGTTAAATTACCTCCGTCCCACGATAAGTATAACTTTTTTCTTCAAATTATATTGCGTAATATCTCCGTCCCATAATTATACGGAGGCAGTAGATTCATAGCACTGGAAAGGATCAAATCTCATCCTAAGTAGATATACTGTATAAGATTAATGGGTATTTTATTCTAGTTGTTCAGATTTTTTTTTGCTAGTTTCAGTAGGCCTCTTTAGTTTCTAAACTTTTTTTCTAAAAACACCGCATCGAATCTTTGAACACATAATGGAGCATTAAATATAGATAAAAAACTAATTGTATAATTGGGAGAAATCATGAGACAAATCTTTTGATCCTAATTAGTCCATGTACCAGTAACCTACATGTGCTAATGATGGATTAATTAGGCTCAAAGATTCATCTCGCGGTTTTCAGGCGAGTTATAAAATTCGTTTTTTATTGGTGTCCTCATTCCGATATCCGGCCAAACGTCCGACGTGATATCTAAAAAAATTCTTTTCAAAACTAAACAGGGCCTAAATTATAAACCTAAAGACAATTCTATTTGCTTTTCCTTGAATCCTTGTACTTTTCTGATTGTTTTTCCATGAATCCATGTAGCATTTATGGTTATAAAACTTATAGCGCGGGCTGTCTAGTTGCATGCTGCACGTCGATAACAACTTGGATGGTTGATAATATACCAACGACATATTAAAGGAAAAATAATAATTTACTTTTATATATTTTCTTATCAATTTAAAATGCCAACGCCAAAAAGTAAACTATGTTGAAAAAACTTAATAATTAATTTCAAAATTAAGTTTTAAAATTTAAATTTTAGTAATGACATATACGTCGCATGTAAACGATGGCGTCTCTGTAGATAAAACAAAACACCCAGTCTAGTGTTATTCGTATGATAGCATCACACAGTAACAGTGGAGCCAATTATAATTTACACAATGTTACAAAATTTTTCATTCATAAACATAAAAATCAACAGCGTCATATTAAAAAACATGGAGGGAGTAATTTAATTGTTCCAACCGAGTGTTTATACCAGGAACCCTATAAAAGCTAAAGTTCAAATAAACAGCGTATATGGCAAATATCGTGTAGGACTTTAAATATTATAAGCAACAAACATCGAGCTGTCTTAGCTGTCTTAGTAGGTTTCACCAACCAATTTGATCACGAAGATAAAATTTTGTTCAAATGAACAGTACCGTAAATAGGGGTGATCACCAACCAATTTGATCACGAAGATAAAATTTTATTCAAATGAACAGTACCCTAAATAGTGGTGAACAGCAATTAGCACGGCATGAACAGCGGGCAGCAATGGTGAATAGTACGGGCACGTGAACAATACCCCTCACTAAAAAAATGATCAAGTGATATTGTAGAGCACAGCTTCATCAATTTATTAATGCTCCCAATGAGAGACAGACAGAACACTTCTCCGAGATTGCAAAATTACACTTGCCATGTTGAGAAGGTTCAAAGTCACACATGCTAGGCTAAACCATATTCACTGGAGACAGTACATATAGTAACTATGTTAGTCTTGCAGACAGAATTTTCAAGTTAAGCACGAGCTCAACTCAACTGAATAATGCTTATCTACATAACAAGATAGAACTACTTGAGATGTAACACCGTTCCCATATATATCTACATAGATCATATCACCATAACACCCTGAAGTCACCGATAAACTCCCACATATTGCGCCGTCCATCCTTCAAGGCAGCTGTCCAAACAACCTTCACCTGCAGCTCATAAGGACCTTGCTCACGAATACATTCTTCATCGTTGTGTCCTAGAACAAGATCAAAGGTTTCAGCTTTATGATCACCCTCGGAAACGGACACATTGAGCACCAGTGCATCGTCCAGTCGGACAGCCACAAAACGACGAGTCAAATCAACTGATCCACCAGCTCCAAGTACTTTGTTAGTGCCTTCCGCTTCACTGTCATACAGGATGATTTTGTTTTCATCATCTCCAGTAGTCCAAGCAGTTACTTTGCCAGTGAAAAGCTTGGATGCAATTCCCTTAATGTTGACTGCCACCGAAGCTTCCACAGCAAATGAAACAGGACTATACACCAAATCAACTGTACTCAGGCAGCTTTCTAGTGATAAAGTCATGGGCTTCCTTGTGTAGCAGATGGCATTGTGTTCTCGCAGACCCTTGCAGAAATCCTTGTCAACACCACCATCATCCCTAATCTTCAAATGGAACTCAAAATACATTCTGTCTAGTGCACCAAGTGCTCGATTAGGTCCTGTCAAAGTTAGTGTGTCGTCCTGCAATAGATTAGGGGAATTCATGTTAGAAATGCCAACAAAAGCAACCAAGCTCGATAAGTCGAATACAACTAAGACAATGCCAACAAAAATATTAAGAGAAATTTGGATACATAGTACATACAGATAATAATTTTAGGTATTTTACCACCAGAGCTAGGTTTTCCTAAACAATAAAACAACAAAAAATCCATGACTTCCATGCATCCCATTATCATACAAAGTAGGCAAGTAAAGTACATGATTATTCTTTAATTCAAATGAGAAAGAACATGTTGTGTATCTGGGCATCAGATTGTCTCACTAGTCACTAATTGAGAACAATTTCTTGTTCTCCTTGAGGCTTGAGCCAAGGAGAGGATCATTAATAGGGCAAACAGAATGTGCACATTGGTATATTTTAGGACGGGTTCCATCTTTCTGTGGAATAACATATATATATCCAAGCCATTTTGTTCTGATGCTATCTACCCAGAGGTAGGGATTTTTAGGTGGTACATTGACAGGTCTCTTATGCTGAATGAGGGCAATGTCAATTCTGTTGTTATAGTTATATGAACAGCCTATGGATTGCTAGAAACAGGCATTTCAACGCGACACATTCAAATGAGAAACACGCCAATATAAATTCTTCTGTTTCCAAATTTTCCAGTGAAAAACGTACATGTAAACATTAACATATTTGGTGATTCCAAAGCACTACCTTTGCAGTGGATCAACAAAATAGTATAGCAGGTAGAAGAACCAGGATCTCGAGATAGAAAGAGTTAATTGCAATGTCATTTGGATTATTTAGTATAACGGCAACAAGGATAAAACAGTTTACTGCAATAAGCAGGTAATGTGATATATATTGTCTCTATCTGACAGCAGATCGTAAAGGCAATCAGAATTGGATTTGATCAGTAAATAGAATCAATCTAGCAAGGAGGAGGAACGATTTGGATACGGACCGGCGAGGTGATGATCTGGGGATTGTTCCTGTCACGCCTGAACAAATAGACACACCTGAAGTCATACTCATCCCTGGCCAGCACAGTGCCAAATATGCTGATAGGGTAACCAACATCAGACTCCGCCACCTTGATGGCGATGACATTGACAGAGTCCATCCCCCACCAATACTCAGAGAAAGTTAGCGACTTGACTGGCAGCCCACGCCCAAGCTTCGCTGTAAAATCAAGGCCAGAGACATAGCTGTCTTAAAACCAAGAACATACATAATTTTTACACATCCACAAATATCAAAGCATGAAGAATTGAACAAGGATTGATGATGTGTGGTGAATGGATTGATGGACTCACACTCTTTGTCGAGGTCAAAGAAGGCTATGTTCTCGTGGCAAAAGCGTGTAGGAACTGAGAAATCCATCTTGTGGTTGTATTCAGTGATCTCTCGGCGGCGAACCATGTGGAGAACCTTGACCACCTTCTCTTCCCATGTGAGCTCCGGTTCCCTCCCAAACTCCATACTCACCTTCCACTTCTCCTCCAGAGAAGCAATATCACTTTGCTTGACATCCGTAGCACACTGCTCTTCCATATTATCACTACTTTCACTTTGCTTGGCATC
The DNA here is from genome assembly GCF_000231095.2 of Oryza brachyantha. Lineage (NCBI taxonomy): Eukaryota > Viridiplantae > Streptophyta > Magnoliopsida > Poales > Poaceae > Oryza > Oryza brachyantha. The sequence continues at coordinate 1,318,741 of NC_023170.2, forward strand.
CATAGCACACTTGTCCCCATTCTTGTCAATGCCATATCTGCTCGCGTCTTCTTCGACCTCGCAGCCAGGCATAGCTGCAAAACAAGCAAAAGACATATTTACAAATGAAAAATAATTTGTGAGTAAAACTTGTATATGCATGTTCGGCCAAGGCTGAAAAATAAACTATGATGAAGAAACCTAAAATATAATCCAAAATTAAGGTTTGGCTTATAAGCATAGCCATAAGCAAAAAGATGGGCCGCAAGGTTCTGGTTTTTATATGCCATCCACTGACTGACTCAAACAAAAACACGAAACAGAACAGACATATGAATGATCCATTGAATAAACAAAACAGAACAGACATATAAACAACACAAAACAGAACCCATATATATCCACACGTACACTCACAGCAATCTTTCTCCAAGTCATCCTCCTCCCGCTTACGCTTGGCTGCAAAAATTGGCAGAATCTGTGCCCCGGCGACGGCAACCCCACCGCCGCCGTTGTCGTTGGTTCCCATATCGCTCCGATCTCACTCCGCACTGCCGCTCCCCTTGAAGAACACGAAAAAGGCACAGGGGTGAGATCGATTGGATGCTGTCCATGTTCATGGTCGTAAACAAACAAAAAAAAAAGTAGCATGCGATTTCCTCGAATCGAATCGAAACAAGAGGGGTTTCAGGGGGCCGTACCGTAGACGTGCGTGTTCGTCCGGCGAGAACCCGCCCCGTCCGTCGCCGCCGCAGAGGGAAGAGGAATAGGAGGCTAGCTAGGGTTTCTCTTTCTTCACAAATGAACGGACGGAGTAGATGGGATAGGGATTCTCCCGTTTTCTTTTCCCCTTCTCTTCTTTTGACCGGTTCTATATGGGTCGGACTTATACACGCGCGGGGTACGGCGTGCGAATCGGTTTAGTATACGTATATGTATATGTATACGTGTGTGTATATACAATCGGATAGAAAAGCCAGCGATCAATCCGATTAGCAAACGAACCTCCAGTGGATAATAAGGCGTACTATATGAACCTAACAATCTTTTCCTAAATGAATCTATCTTGTTCTTAACCCCTACAAGCAATCTGTAAAAGGAATTGGTGTACTATATGATCAAAGTGTTCAGACGATATGCATGTACTAAATGGTCAGAGAAGAGCATAGAAGTCATAGAGAAATTGGGAAGATATCTTTTATGGAACTAAGCGAAAGGCACTAGGGAAGAACAATGTCTGCAGTCCTGGAACATATTGTTACCATGCAAAAAGAAAAAGTATTGACTCAGGATAAGAGATATCAGCATGCAGAGCATGGCTTTTGTTTACTGATGGAATTCATGATTAAAATGCTGTCATAAGCAACAGGGGCAGACTAGTTCTATCTCAGAAACAATTACATGGAAAACCACATTCTGCTGCAACCCAGAAATGGTAACATGGAAGCATGTATGTCCCCACTGCTCTAAATCTGAAAATGGCTGCGACAAAAGTAACAGTGTGCTACGGTCACAGACATTACCGAACAAATCTAGGCAGAGTAAACACTGCTGTCTCAACATTATTCACTATCCAAACGGCAGGGTTTAATTACAGTTCACAGGAGAACGAGGGTCCATTCAACTACACCTGGGTATTATACCAAGAAGCACACTGTGAACTCCAGATAATACAAACAGAGCCAGATAGCAGGGAACAGCAAGACATGATATTCCCTTCCCCCAGCAATTACTGCATCTACAACATATAGACTGCTGGATAAAAGCTATTCCCAGTACTCTGCAAATCCCTCTGGCTAGCTTTCGGGAGTAAGGTGAGCACAAAGGAAAATACGGTAAGTAAAAAATGGTCTTAAGATCCACATTGCAATCGTTGCCCATCTTTAGAAGCAGCTGATAGCAGTAGCATAGTGATATTGTGCAAGCTCTATCAAACGCAATTGAAAAGAAAAAAAACTGTCTTGCTGAAGCTAACAACTCAAACAACATAATATGGGGCGGACAGAATTAAGCTGCAATTCCCTGCACACCACTCACCGCAAATCCACAGTTGAATTGGGCATTCCTGTGGTGATAAGGAGGCAAGCCCCAATGAAGACATAGGCATCATGCACAATTAAACCATTAACAAGAAGTAGAGAGTAGCATTTACTAATCACTAGAGATATGCATGGGCTAGTTGACCATGGTTTAGCAAGCATACTCACATACTGGTCTTAGAGTGGACGGTTGCCCGAGGGGCTGTAGCTGGAGGTGAAGTGCCGAAGAGTCCCGGAGAACGGCCGGCCGGGCGGCGGGGCGTCGACGGCGTGGAGGTGACAGCTAGCCCCGGCGCTGGCGGCTAGGGTTTGGTGGGTGGGTGCTGAATTGGGAGCCCCACACACGCACACTCTCTTTCTCCCTGCTTGCCTTCTCTCACCGTCTCTAATAGGACAAGAAACCAAAAAAGAGGAACAACAGAAAGAAAAAAAAACACACACACACAGCGAGCGGTCGAGTCTCACCATTGCTCAACCTCCTAACCCTCCTTCTCCTCCGCCGCCGCCGCCGCCTCCTCTTTCTTCTTCGGCGGAGGTGGAGGAGCAAGATACATTGCCTCCTACTGCGTCTAAACTCCCCTATCCCCACCTGCTTCCAAGAACAAGTTGCGATGGCTCCGAAGCCAGAACCGCAGGTGAATCTCGTCACTTCTATCTGATCCTGTTCTTGAGCCACGATCGTTTTGAAAAATTTGGTTATTTGGTACTCCAAACATTACGCTCCATAGTTTTGCTATTTTAAACACATAGACTTCGTAGAACCACGACTCCAAACATACTATACTTGATTTCATCGTCATTTTATGTATTTTCTATATTTTTTTTATCTCTTTATGTTGTATTTGGAACCTGAACAGACATCTTAACTATTTTCTCTGGTAAATCTTTACATACATTACGCACTGCTTCCTTTTTGTCTGATTAATAAAAAAAAGAAAACACAGATACGATGCATTGATCTGTACATAACGTACGTACTGCTTGCCTTCTGCCGGATTAAAAATTGCGCCATGATCATCCTCCGCTTGCATTCATCTGCGTTGCATTGATTTGTATCTGCCCCCGCCGCTTGCATCTGTACTGCGTCCAAATACAGATGCACAAAAAGAGAAAGCGGCCGACTCCGGTGCATATTACTGGCAGTAGAATTTAATTTATACCGTTGATCTATTTTTATTGGACGGCTGTGATTAAATTATACTACCAATAATATTAGGTATAGTAGAAATTTGAAGGAGTAATATCGTCATTTTTGTTATGATCTTTATTGCAAAAAAACAAAATTATAAAATACTGCTAATTAAGTAATTAACAAAGTACAAAAATATCTTTTTTCTACTGATAATATAATACTACCAGTAAAATGCATCGGAGAGTTGCTCAAAGAGAAAAGGGTAAATATATCTTTTGAGGTTCCAAATACAACAGAAAGAGATGAGAAAATATAGGAAATACATAAAATGACAATAAAATCAAGTATCTTATGTTCGGTGTCCTAGTTTTGTGAAGTTCATGGTTCAAATGGCAAAACTGCGAAGCGCTATGTTTGGAGTTCCAAATAAACAAATTTATTATGTTTTTTTTTTTCTGAATTGGTTCTCCATGTTTGTTTGTTTTTTTACAAGACCCCTGCATCATCTGAATTCAATCTTGTGCTAAGCGATTTGCCCATAAGTTATAAGAAACTTATGGACGAGGCTATCCCAACAACACTGGAAGAGATCATCACACGGGAAGCTCCGTCTAACAGCAAAGGAAATAAGCTCTTTTCCAAGATAGCCGGAAAACTCTACACACCGAAAGGTGGTACTTTTCTGATCAAGTTGAAACCAACCAAGACCAGTCCTGATGATGCGATCGTGACTCTCCTATTTAGCTGGAAAGACCTCTACTTTGAGGCTTTCCATGCTAAAGGTAAGATTCTTTGGTAAATAAAAATGCAGTTACATTCTTATAATTAAGTAATAAAATTGATATTAGCTTCTTAACAGAAGAGGAGGAGATCAAGAGACACCAGAAGGGATTGATAGTATAGAGAGGGAAAAAAAAGAACTTCAGGGTTTGCAACACCTTAATTACGTGCCACATTTTCATAATATGAAATACTTGTTGCGGTAACTATGATCTCTGTAATATTTGACATGACAAGTTTGGTATGAGTAATATTATAGATAATTAAAATGATGATTACAATTAGCATGAGTAATATGGAGATACACTTAGATTATTAATATATGCAGTTTATATATCTTTTTGAGTCTGGTCTAACTATATCTTATGATGTGCATTGCAAAGAAAAATTATCATTGTTTGTAACATGAGCCCAGGGTATGCCGTATGAAGCAAACATGTCGTCAAACACATTACCTGTTCTTTTCGATGAAAGAAAGGTCAAAGCTACTACATTGCAAACCTTGACCTATAATCTTCATCACACAGAAGGAGCTGCACTAGGGCCACGTGGCGCACCCCGGGGGGTCGGGCCTAGGACCTGAGAGGCAGCCACAAGGGGTCAGGCCGCTCGACCCCCGACCCCTCGCCCCACGCGCTAAAGTACACGTGGCACGAGAGGTACCTAGCGCATGATGCCCTGCCATCGTATTTAATGCGCTCTGCCACTCGCAGGATGTCGCGTTGAATGCGGCATGCCAGCGGCGCGGTAAGTCATCAGATGGGACCAATGGATGTGATAGCAGACTAGAGGCATGTAAGAAGTATGCGCCTGCCCCTGGTAGAGGATATGATCCATGTCAGCAAAGTCTCGTTGGCCATTAGTGAGGGGATTTCTTGCCTCTCCCTTTAGAGGAGAGTCGGTGCTCTGTCTTTGAGGCTCTTCATCATTGTCGCTGCCACACATTAGATACGAAGGAACCAGGAGTCTTCAGCATTTAATGTCGAAGAGACGCATGCCCCTCTGCCCACATCACAATGGGACGTGGTCCATGCGTGAAAAGGTGTTCACTGTCGCCGCACGCGTCGGATTGGACGGGCATTAATTTCCCCTAAAACTATGTGTTTTACTTTTTTCCATTACAAGCTAGGTCTAGGCTCCTGTGGGAGTCCGTTGCAGTATAAAAGAACGCCTTTGCCTAGGGGAAGGGTGGAGCTCTTTCCGAACAACAAAAACACAAAAGACTAAGTAAACTTGGCCAACAAGCCCAACTAGGGTGTAATTTATTGTGTCCCAAGCAACCAGACACAAGAGGAGAGTATTACACTTCTCAGTGGCCCAAACCTGTATACATCGTCGCTTCTTCATCGCACCCGAGGGGCCTGACCCCCTTCGTCTCGCCAGCGCTCACGCTCTCACCCGCACCTCTGATCTGAAACAACAAAGAGGGCCCCTGCGGCTTCCCGCTATAGTAGATTTACTCTCTGATAGCTGGCGTGCCAGGTAGGGGGCGTGTCCGTGAGAATTTGAGCCTCACCACTTTACCCTTCCCAGACTTCCAAGGAATGGTGGATGGGGCGCACGTGTTCTACACTTCCTCCCCTAGCTCAGCTAGGAGCGGGAGCTCGTCTGACAGTGAGCGTTGGGCCCACAGCCCAAGCTTCTGCCACCAACGCCGCACCAGCAGGACTCCACTGCCTCGCCAGACTCCCATACCGGAGGGGGAGCGGCCCCTCGGCTCCCACCGAAAGACATCACAGGAATGGTCGCTATAGCTGCTGCAGGCGGCCGGGCCAAGGGCTCGGCATCCTCTCCGGTGATCGGCCGTAAAGGGAGGCGCACGAGTAGGGTGCGACACCACCTGACTTACAGCATGGCTAGCACGCCTGAGGGCGCACTCCAAGCAATTAGCATGCTCCTGCACCATCCACCCGTCATACCAGGTGCTAGGAGGACCTCTATGGTGGAGCCGATGCCGACCTCAAGATCAAGGGCCGACACGAAACGCACCATGCCATGTACATGGGAGAAGACACCACGTCCTCAGGGACGTTGCACCCCTTGAATCGTGGCCCTGATCCAGGCATGTCTCCCTCGCATGGGATTGGGCGCCAGGCCTTTGTTGCGAGCCTCTGGAACGTTCGGTGGCCCTCGAAGTTCCGACACAACCTCACCGAGAAGTACGATAGCAATATCAACCCATCCGAGTTCCTCCTGATCTACACCACTGCCATTGGGGTAGTGGGAGGTGATGATCGAGCCATGGTGAACTTCTTCCCCATGGCTCTCAAGGGTCAGGCGTGAGCCTGACTCATGAACCTCCCACCTGCCTCGGTCCACTCTTGGGAGGACCTGTGCCAGCAGTTCGTCACGAACTTCCAAGACACTTATTCTTGGCCAGGGGAGGAGGCTGACCTACAAGTTGTGCAGCGAGAGGACTATGAGTCCCTTCACCAGTATATCTTGTGGTTCTGCCATGTGTGCAACATCATCCCCTGCATTCCCGCTCATGCGGTCATCTATGCTTTCAGGGGAGGCGTGCAACATAACTGCATGCTTGAGAAGATAGCCTCCAAGGAGCCCTAGTCCATGGGAGAGCTCTTTGCTCTAGCGAACCGAGTGGCCCGCAACGAGGAGTCCTAGTCCTAGAACTCTTCCAGCCCCTGCGGGGCCAATGCCACGTCGGATTCTGCTACCTGCTCTAAGCAGCAAAAGCAAAAGAAGAGGTCAATCCATTCTGACGATGAGGGCCATGTCCTCGCCACGGAAAGTGCCTCTCGCCCCTGTGTAAGGGAAGGGCGGGGGCAACAAGCAAAAGGACGCTGATGCCCCCAACGGGGGGTGCTCGATGGAAAAATGATGCTTCGTGCACAACACCTCCTGCCACAGCCTCGCCGAATGCTGCTTGATCAAGGGATTGGTCAAGCGCGTCAAGGCGTATGAGCAGGAGAAGCGGGAGGGGCACCGAGACGAGAAAGCCACGACCTCCTTGTTTAGCCATCGACAAAGAGAGTTCAAGGCCACAAGGCCCCCGCTGACTCCAATCAAAAAGGCCTTGTCTTTTAGGAGCCAAAGCATGTCATCGCCACCATCGACGGAGGAACGTGTGCCCACGCCTTCCGTCACAATTTCAGGGCCATGAAGCGCGAGCTTCTAGACACCATCCCTACTCACGAGACGGCGTGGCGGTCGTGCTACTTGGAGGTGCCACTCACTTTCGACCAGACTGACTACCCCCTGAACGTCGACAGGGGTGGCCACCTAGCCATGGTGGTCTCATCCTCCATCTACAACGTCAAGATGGGGCGCGTCTTGTTCGACAGCGACGGGTCCCTCAATATTATCTCCCTGACAACCTTCGAGGAGATCAAGGCCCTAGGGATGTCTCAAGTCGTCACAGTCGATCATCAGCATAACCCTGAGGCACACGTGGTCCCTAGGGCAAATCAACCACCCCGTCACCTTCGGTGGTCCCTCTAACTTCTGCACCGAGCGGATTGACTTCGATGTGCAGATCTTAATCTGCCCTACAATGCGGTCCTTGGTAGGCCCGCGTTGGTGATGTTCATGGCAGCAGCCCACTACGCCTACCTCCAGATGAAGATGTCGGGCCCTAATGGCCGGCCCCATCACCATCATCGATAAGGTCAAGGCCGCACTAGCCTGTGTACAGCTACATGCGGATAGCCTCCCGACCGCCACGAATGCGAGGCCGGCGCCGAAGGAGTGGAGGCCTCGACCTCCCGTGTCCCGAAGAAGAGGATGACTTTGGGCGACGGGGTCCCCGTCAAGCTAATCACGCTCGGCGACGATTTATCCAAGACCGCCAAGATCGGCGATGCCTTGGACCCTAAATAAGAAGACGCACTCATCTCTTTCCTACGAGAAAATGCCGAAATGTTTGCATGGTAGCCATCGGACATGCCCGGGGGTCCCTGGGGAAGTGATTGAGCATCGCTTGGCTGTGTGTCCAGATGCCACACCCTTTCGATAGAAGGTGCGACATTAGGCCCTAGAACACCAAGCCTTCCTTTGCGAAGAGGTGGCGCATCTCCTGGAGGCCAGCTTCATCCAAGAGGCCGTACACCTAGAGTGGTTGACAAACCTAGTCATGGTCCCCAAGGCCAACAACAAGCTCTAGATGTGCATCGACTACAGTGACCTCAATAAGGCATGCCCTAAAGACCCTTTTCCTTTGCCAGACATAGATTGGATTTCGACTCCACCATGGGGTGCGACCTTTTTTGTTTCCTTGATGCATATTTGGGTTACCATTAGATCTGCATGACTAAGAAAGATGAGGAAAAAACTACGTTCGTTACTCCTGTTGGAACCTACTATTATACATCTATGTCTTTTGGTTTAAAGAATACAGGCCCTACTTTCCAGCGCACTACTCGCATTACTTTGAGTAGCCAAATAGGGCATAATGTTGAGGCATATCTAGACAACCTAGTCATCAAAACGTGCGACCTAGAAACCTTGCTCTCAGACCTAGCAAAGACTATCGACAGCCTCCGTTCCACGCGCGTGAAGCTAAACCTCGGAAAATGTGTGTTCAAAGTGCCATCTAGCTAGTCTCATCCAGAAGCATAGAAGCTAATCCCGAGAAGATCGGGGCAATAGAGCGAATGCGCCCCCTAGAAACTCAGGGACGTGCAGTGCATCTCAGGCTACATGGCTGCCCTGCCTCAATTCATTTCGAGGCTAGGGATCGGGCGCTACCCTAATTCAAGCTCCTCAAGTGCTCCAGGCCCTTCACCTGGACGGTGGAGGCAGAGCAGGCACTTAGCGAGCTCAAGGCCTGCCTCTCCTCCCTCCAGTCCTAGTGGCCTCGAGGTCAAACGAGTCGCTATTGCTATACTTAGCGGCAACCCCACAAGTCATCAGCGCAACACTAGTGGTAGAGCGCGAGGAGAAAAACCCTCGCGTCTGACCCACCTACCCTACGCCAGATAAGCTCGGGCCAGGGTCAGACAAAGAGGCCCCTGTGCTCGGAGAAGGCCCTGAAGGCCCCCAACGTACAAGCGGCCTCCACCCTCCTGTCAAAAAGCGTCGCGTGCCCTCGGACCCAGAGCATTCTTGAGGCCCCGAGGAGGACAGTGACTCGATGCAAACTGACCCTGAGGCCACTATCATAGAAGAACCTAGGCTCCTGAAAACTAGTGCCCCTCTCAAAGGGACCGACCTCGCCGCAAGGTGCAATGGCTCATTTACTTTGTCAGCGAGGCACTGCGGGATGCCAAGTCTTGATACCCGCCCTGAAAATGCTATACACACTTTTAGTAGCCTCGAGAAATTTGCGCCACTATTTTTAGGCACATCGAGTCACAGTGGTAACGTCCTGGCCCTCAGGCAGATTCCGCGCAACTGAGAGGGGACCGGACGAGTGGTAAAATGGGCCATTGAGCTATCAGAGTTAGACCTCTATTCCAGACCATGCCATGCATTCAAGATCCAATCTCTCACCAACTTCCTGACGAATTGGACGCCTTTGGCTGACGATGACCCTCCCTCGGGCTCCCGCCCCCCGAGGCTGAAGGCAACCCGGGGCTTGGTTGCCCGATCGAGCATTGGACAATGCACTTCGATGATTCCCTCACCCTCCAGGGCGCTGGAGCAGGAGTCGGCATGACCTCGCCAACCGGCGACATCCTCAAGTATATGGTCCGCCTAGACTTTCAGGCCACCAACAATATGGCGAAATACGAGGGGCTCCTCGCGGGACTAAGGGCAGTGGCCAGAATGGGGATCCACTGCTTGCTTGTGTTAGCGACTCCGAGCTTGTCGTCAACCAAGTCTCAAAGGAGTACAAATGCTTCGATCCACTGCTTGTTTGTATTAGCGACTCCGAGCTTGTCGTCAACCAAGTCTCAAAGGAGTACAAATGCTTCGATCCACTGCTTGCTTGTGTTAGCGACTCTGTGCTTGTCGTCAACCAAGTCTCAAAGGAGTACAAATGCTTCGACCCCCAAATGGAGGACTACGTCCGAGAATTTCAACATATGGAACGTCGTTTCCATGGGTTAGATCCTCAACACATTCCTAAATGGGAGAACACACTTGCCGATGAGCTCTCCAGGCTTGCGTCTTTACGAGCCCCAATCCCCCAGGCACCTTTGAAGAAAGGCTTGCCCATTCATCCGTGAGCCCCGAGCCCTCCCAAGGGAGCCCGAGGCCACAACCCAAACCCCTGAGGCAACCCAAGCCCTAAAACCAAGAGAAGAGGTGCCGACCGACCCCGTCCAACCCTACACCACCACCCCCTAGGAGGTCGGTTGGATGACTAAAATCCAAGACTTCCTCTAGGACGCGACGCTCCCCGAGGATCGTGAAGAAAGTGAGCGTATTGCTCAAATCTCCAAGACGTATATGCTAGTAGATGGGACACTCTACCAATGCGGACCTAGTCCGACGATGCTGAGCTTGCTAGTTCCACGCCAAGCAGACCCACCAGCCGGCACAAGCTCTGTAGATGATTATGCTCTCTTGGTCATTCGCGATCTAGGTGCTGGACATCCTAGGCCCCTTCAAGAAGGCATGCAAGGCTACGAGTACCTCTATGTCACCATCGACAAATTCACCAAGTGGCTTGAGGCTTACCCGGTTATCAAGATCGACAAGCACTCGACCCTAAAGTTCATTAGGGGCATCATTGCCCGCTTTGGTGTGTCCAACTACATCATCACGGACAACGACACCTAACTCACTAGTGAGTTGTTCGGTGAATACTGTGATGACATGGGCATCAAGCTCTATTTTGCCTCGCCCGCTCACTCCAAAAGCAATGACTAAGTGGAGCACGCAAATGCAGAAATCCTCAAAGACCTCAACACCAAGACCTACAAACTCCTCAAGAAACATGGGGGCTTATGGGTCGAGGCATTGCCCGCTGTGTAGTGGGCCAATTAGATCACACCAAGTCATGTCACAAGAGAAACCTTCTTCTTCCTGGTGTATGAGGCCGAGGTGGTCCTCCCCGCCAAGCTAATCCTGGGATCTCCCCGAGCCACGCTTTACGGCGAAGCCGATCAAGATTAGCTGTGGCACGATGACCTGTATCACCTCGAGGAAAGGCAACGACGCACAGCCCTCGGGCCACCCGCTACCAACAGAGCCTCAGGCACTATCACCACCCCCAGGTCTATTCCCGATCACAACAAGTCAATGATATGGTCCTGTGCCACGTTCAAACACGTGCGAGCCTAACCAAACTCTCCCCGATGTGGGAGGGACAATTCAAAGTGATCAACGTCCCCCAGCCGTTCTCTGCCAGGCTCGTCATGGCAGACGGCACCGAATTGTCTAACCCATGGAGCATCGAGCACCTCCGCCAATTCTACCCCTAGGGGGCCCTACATGTTTGCATCCTTGGGCTTGGGACAACCCCACACGCCCTTCGTTGTGCACTACGTAGGCCGAGGGCTACCACTATTCATCCTTTGTACCCTATAAGTTTTGTGAATAGCAAACATTCTTCTACATTTGTTCTCCAAGTGTCGCACACTTCTTTGTTGTTACCTTAAAACCATGTTTTATCACTTGATGCGATCTATGTGTCCCTGTCACTCTCAAGGGACTAGTCTACCTAGACGCGAGTCGTGCCCTAGCGCATTGTATAGCTAGGCGCTTCATATGGACTGTAATCCAGTCATCCCTGACTCCTAGTCATGGTGCACCTACTTGGCTAGTCTCGCTAAACGGATCAATCCTATGGCTCTAGCGCCAACTCATTGTCGTGTGAAAGTGACTCGGGCCCGAGCACTTTCAAAAGATGCGTTGGTAGAAACGCAAAGTCAAGTTAACGTTGTCAGGCAGGTAGCAAATTTTACAATGTGTAGAATTTCTAATGAAGGCACGCAGAGGGCAATAATAAGGGAGAGTGAATGCATCCATAAAAAGAACTCAAAGGGTCACCGATGACCAAGTCTTATACACATCAAAGGTAAAAGCAAGATTACATTCATAAGGTAAAATATTGACAGGCGCGGGCGGTGCGGAGGGCCTCGGCTCATGGTCGGTCGACTTTCCCTAAGGGGCCTCGGGCGTCGGGTGCGTCGTCATCATCGTCGTTGTCACCATCGGAGTCTCCCCCAATGCCCAACTCACTGTCGCCGTCATCACCATCGTCACTATCGATGCAAAAGGCGAAGCGGCGCGTCGTACCTTCAAAACCGGCCAGGATCACCCTCGCGGCCTCTCGGACTATGACGCAGTCATCCTCCTCCGTCCCAAGCGAGAACTCGTCTAGTGCTAGGTATGACATGAAGTGCGGGTCACGGGCCTAGTGGTTGGCTAGCACTAGCTCCATTGCTTCGTAAGGGGACTGGAGCAGGCTACCATGAGACAAAAGATCTTCTTTCTAAAGAGATTCAATTCGGAACTCTTATATGTCCAAGGTCAATATGGAAATTCTTTTAGGGGTTTTCCCTTACTTTGTTCGTGTCAACAAACAATTCGAAATACCTTGACTTTTTCAGAACAGGTCCGAGTCAAATAGCAATGATTCGAAGCACTTCTTTTTCCATTACACTATTTCGGAAACCTAAGGACTTGATCGTATGGATATGGAAGACACAGGATTTCCGATCCTAGCGGGAAAAGGAGGGAAACGGATACTCAATTTTAAGTGAGTAAACTGAATTCCATACTCGATCTCATAGATCCCTATAGAATTCTGTGGAAAGCCGTATTCGATGAAAGTCGTATGTACGGCCTGGAGGGAGATCTTTCCTATCTTTCGAGATCCACCCTACAATATGGGGTCAAAAAGCCAAAAAAATAAGCGATTCGTTTTTAGCCCTTATAAAAAGAAAACAGATTCTTGAACCTTGTGGTATTTTAGTAGATTTTACTCTGTTTATCCTTTACTTTAATTCAGTTTTAATTTCGATGTATTCTGTAATGTAAATACAATGAAATTAATTGTGTAAAATGAAATTTCAATAAAATAAAAAAGGAGTCTTCATGTCCCGTTCGCATGACCTCCACCGAGGACCGCTTGGCCATGGTCTCCACCTTCCCTGGAACCTATCTCAGGTCATTCACCAACTCCTTAAGATGACGGGCGATGTTGAGGAGGGCCCGAGGGAGCTTGTCGCTCTGGATCACCAGCACCCCGAGCTGATGCATCACGTCCGCCAATCAGGAAGCGATGTTGCCGAGAATGAGAGGCTTGGACTTGAACTAGAACTGAAGGCCATCAATCTCGCTGTCCCGCTCCTGGATGGTCGCGTGTAGCACCGGGATGGAGTTGTCCACCATGGCCATCCCATTGCGCCCCCGCAGGTTCACCTCATGCTGGTGAAGGGCGTGCTCCCAGCTTCGAGCGATGGCTTCCGCTGGCGCCACGACATGGCTCCGCTCGGCGTTGGCCTCCTCGGTAGCTCCGAGTGAGGCCTTGGTCTTCGCCGCCTCCGCCTAGTGGGCGGTCAGAGTCGCCTTCCTAACCTCTAGGGCTTAGGCGCGCTCCTCCAGCACCACCCCTTGGGCGTCCAGGGCCAGGGTCCGCTCCTCCAGGGCCTAGAGCCACTGATCCATCTCGTAGGTGGCCACCGCCTCCAAGGCATGGTGCACAATGACCTCCATCTCCGACAAGGAGGTGGCATGCCGATCTAGCTCCCCGCTGCGCTCCTCTAGCTCAAAGGCTTGGGCGTCCAAGGGCTCCCTGTGCTAGAGCAGGGCCCTCTCACATCCCACCAGCTAGCGCTCGGTGGTAGTCTTGGCGTCAGTCACCTCCCGCACGGTGTTGACGGCAACCTCGGTGGTGATCCTGTCCTCCCTAATGTCTACCATCGCACCCTCCATGGCTATGGTGGTGACATCGGCAGTGATCCTCTCCTCCGACTCCCAGATAGCGACGTCTAAGGCGACGGCCTGCTCGGCGATCATGTCTAGACAACGTTCATGGACGGCGCGCTCCGTAGCCACCAGCGCCTCCACGTCATCCATTCCCTCGACAACATGCTCCCAATCCTCCTGCATCGTGGCCCTCTCCCCCTGCAGAGCTTGCAGTTGGGTGTTGAGGCCTTCGACGATGGCGTTGCTTGCCACCGCCACAACTTGAAGTAGGGGCTTGGAGTTGATCTGAGCCAGAGGGGAGAAGGGGGAGAGTTGTCCCCCCGAGGGCCTAGCCCTTCCCAAAACACTATCGGCCGAAGACGCGGAGGGAGTCTCTGCTCCCCTTGCATAAGGACGTGGCCGCAAGGAGCATGGCACTAAGGTAAATGCATCCTTCGTTGCGCCCCGCACGTCGCTGCCTTCAGTGGTAGGCGCTCTGCCGCCAGCGCTAGTGGAAGGGGCCCCTTGCGTGGCTCTCACCCTCGCCCTCGCCGCTTGCGCCTTCCCCGGTAAAAGCTGGATGAGGTGAGCCGGGCCGCTGGCCCGAGCCCCCACCCATGGATGGCACCACGGGCTCCGCTTCCACCACCGCCTCGATGCAAGTGCAGTTGGTCTCTGCCTGCGCCTCGTCGCCCCACCTGGGGTCTCCGGGGCGAGGAGGCAGACTTCCCCCTATGAGGTATGGGGGCGGGATCCACTGACAAAAGACAATAATCAAGTATGAACGAAGAATAGCCGAAAGAAGGATAATGAGGCATTGACAGAAAAGAGACCAACCTTTGGGAGGGACGTCAGAAACTCCACCTTGGAGGCTCGATGGGATCCCCCTGGCAAGGCACGGTCTCACCGACCTTTTGCAGCCTCTTCTTCTGCTTCCCATGTTGCTCGGATGGCGAGGTGGCGCGCTCCGCGCTGCTCCCGCAAGACAGGGAAGAGGGGTCCACCGCTTTCCTCTTCTCCTTGAGGTCAGTAGAAGAGGAGTTGCCTGAACCCCTGAGTGAGGGACTCCTAGGTTGGCCCCCTCGGGAGGACAAGTGTCGCTCCCCCAACGTGCGCGCCAACCATTTCCATGGCGGCGAGGATCGAGTCCTACTTCGGGTCGCTGCAGCAAGGAGGCGCGCAGTCGAGGACTAGTGTCACTTCGACTTCTCCAAGACCAAGAACGCACTAGACCACCACCTACAGGTCCTCACGACTCTAGTCCCACTCCACCCTGGGGTGTGGCCGAATAGGGTCATGGGAGCTGGTGTATGCCCATGTGCCCCAGTCCCATAGATGGAGTGGCGTGATCCACAAACGAGTGAAATCCCTGAAGACCATGGTGCCATTTAGCCCTTGGGAGCGTAGGTCGGTGAGGCTGGCGAGGATCGCGTCCCCCACCCTTGGCATGTCGCGCCGGCATGGCGATGATGTCGGCAGCACAGTGGAAGGCGCATGCGGGGGAGGTCGGGAAGGACGCTATAGAACCAATCACACTTCTAGTCGTCCCACTTCTTGTGCAGCTGCTGCTCGTTGTAGTGCTGTTGGGACTCGGAACGCAGCTGGAAGTAACACACCCTACCTCCGTCGTGGGGGACACCAGCTGGAGGGTGAAGAACATATAGAAGAGATGGAGGCTTGGCCAGACCCCGACAAACATCTCGCATGGATACACGAAGATGGATAGCGTGAGCACTGAATTGGGGGTGAGGTGCGCCATCTAGATCCCATAGAAGTCCAGCACCTCACGGAAGAAGTTGGAGAAGGGCGGGATCAGTCCCACCATCCCGTAGGAGAGGAAGAAGACTGGACGGTGTGGGCACTACAGCGGCCGACGGTCCGCTCTAGGGGCCACTGTCACCCGTCCCAATGGCATCGGGATAAGCTTACTCGCTATCCATGAACTTCTTGCTTGTGATGCGAGAGGGCGGGAGGACACCGCCATCCAACGGCATCGAGCTTCGCGCCATGGTGACCAAGAAAGGAGAGGCGAAGAAACGAGGAAGAAGATGGTTGTGTAGTGGTGTGCCGAAAGCTAGGGAATGAGATTGGTTTGAGGCGCGGACGAAGTGATTGTGCAAAGTGGCGAAGGAAGGGGAGCAACTTTTCCTCTCTGCCCTTTATATAGCCCCTCTGCGTTATGCCGATTCTCATGGCCACTACTGTGCACCCTTTCATTTCCCGCGCACCTTCCTCGCACACTCACCCACGACGCGCAACTCGGGCGTGTGCCTTTTCGAATCCAAATACGGCAGCCCAAAAGTCGTGCATGGTTACCAAGAGATCCGCCCTCCCCGGTTAATGTTTCCGTGATGGCAGGGCAACAACCGTACACTACCCCGGTGATGTGAAAGTCGTGACATGACAACCCATCATCACGGAAGACGGTTTGACTTCAGGTGCTAATCGTGCGCTCCGAGCAGCGCACGACTGGCAAGCCGAGGCCACACATCATCGACCAACGTCAAATGGCGTCGACCCTGGCCCACCTACATGATGTTCTGAACAACATTTTTATTGTCATGAATTATGAGGATAATTATTTTTGTAATGCAAAATTTTATCTTTAATATATAAATGGTAATTATGATTGATTAGACTTTTGGAATTTGTCTATGCTTTGAGTTTGTTTATCCTAAAGACAACAGAAATAAAATAGGCAAATGCTAGCTAGTATTGATAATTATCCATATTGCAATATTTATAAGTGTAGAAGCAACTTGATTGTATCCATTGCAAGGGTTATATATAAAACTATCCATTATTAAAAGTAACAACGCATAAATATAATATCGTTGTAACTTATCTTCTTTATGGCTAACTAGTCACACTTATTGTCACGTATTACCAACAGTTGTGCGTGTTATAATTGATGTTAACAACAACAGCAAAGAGAACATATATTTAATGGGTTGGTGTGTTACTTGCTTCAGTTGGTTTCCCCACAATATTACAGATGATTAAGTTATTGACAACTGGTTAACTACTGGAGTCTATTAGTTGTCTCTTTCTGCTAGTTTTTTTTCTTCTTACATTAGGGATATTAGCTTTTCCAAAATCCAGACTTGCTTCAATTAATTGGTTGCTGGTATACTGGAAATATTCCTCTGCATCGTATGTACAAGTTTATTATAGTTCACAACTTGGCGTATATATAGGTCCTGTAATTTTGTCTTGCTACTGTAACAGGGAAATGGATCAGGATGAGGGATGCTGAAGAGGCTCTACCTCCGCGCTCACAGCTTCACTACTCAATGAAGGAGAAGGAGGGGGTATTCCAAATGACGATCAGCACAAACTACGATGATATAGGTGGCTATGACATTGAGGTAGGCCAAAGGGCCTTCAGTAACTGTCACCGGTCGCTACTTATGGCTGAAGATCTGGTCACGCAAAAGCGGTTGAGAGAACTCAACTCTGGCCCATTGTCTCTGCCGGTGGTCGCTATCTCAGAATCCATCCGCTTCCCTCTCCTGCAGCAATGGGTTTTGGGCACTTTCTCTGCACCCCCTAGTGTCAATTATCAAGAGAAGAGAGTTCCTCAGAAGCTTTCAGATGACTTCAAGAAATGGGCCAGTTACTCGCGTGCGCTCGTCACCCAGGACCTTCCAACTCGCTGTGAACTCACATTGGCTCAGATTGCTGAAAAGCTTGGAGTGCTTAAGTGGAAAGCGGATTGGATGCAACATGCAGGTGCAGCTTCTCCCTCTCCGAAGCGCTTCAAGGACGTGAGGTCTCAGTCTCACTCTCACACCAGTCACTGAAGACATCTTCTCGCCCGAAACCACGAACACAGTTTTGGACTCTCTTGTGTTTGAGGTATTAAACTGTTACAATACTGGAGTATTAATGAGGAAGATACTAATATATAGTACTATTAGTAGCTAGCTCTGTTTCTGACAAGACATGTACACTTGCATATATCCGTCAGCTTTGTATGGATCTTTCATTCTGTGACATGGTAGTTTACTATACTCTTCTTTCTATACTATCATGTTTCTCTTCCCTTTTCACCAATGAGAATTCAATTAATCCTTTTTTTCTACTCTCAATTTCCTTCCATTTTTTTTAGTAAAGAGAATCCAGTTGTTCTCCCCCTAATAATACCAGAACATTTGAAGGCCGCGCTATGTTTTTTCCTACCATTTATCCTTTTGAAAAGCTTTACTGTGTTTATGTTCCAAAATAGTAAAAATCCTAAAAAGTATTTAAGTATCGCTATAGGTACTAGGTATAAAGGGTAAAAAGATAATTTGGTCTTTGACAAAATTGTCCAAAAAAAAAGAAACAATATTATTGGTACAAGGTCATCTTGCCCATATTCATCCAAAATAATGTATGCAACACTTCTGGATTATTCGACCTCCTTATGCGCCTGGAGTATTCGACCTACTTATATGAATAGGGTAACGGTAGATTGCCTATTAAGTGCATTTGTAGGAACATGTTGAGGCACATACGATGGTGGTGCTAAACGATTAAGTACTACGTTTTTAGCAAAACATCGTTGTTAGGGTTATGTGTTTGCCACTATGTTAGCATGAGCTTGCTTTTTTTTTTCTAAATACCCAAATTGCCATTTCTTGTATTTCAAAATACTAGTAAAAGTGAATTTTCCAGAATTCCTCCTATTATTTTTACACATGCGGAGTAAAAATGACCTGTCAAAAGAAAATGTTTAGAGGTGTCTAGTTAAGACCCGCTATTAGGCCCAATCTACAGAGTAGGCCTGGACTACTAACGACTATTAGGCCCATGGTTTGCAAGCCCATTTGCTCAGCACGAGTCGGCTCGACCGCTCGATCCCTCCCCCTCGAAAGGAAAAATCGAGTCGCCCTCGATCGACTGGGCAGAGAGGAAAAGAAAGGAAAAAAAAAAAACACACGTCCGTGTCCAATCAAATTCACAACGCACGCCAGTTTGCTAGCCACCATGCCGGACGCTGCCTCGCAGGCGGCGGCGGAGGAGGCCTTCCTCTCCTCGATCACCCAGCGCGTCATTGCATTAATTGTGCGCCGCCGCCGCCATAAAAGAGAATGCCGATGTCGGCCCTCCTAGCCCTAACAGCAGCGGCTACACGAACACGAGTGAGAAGGGCAGTTTGATAGATCGATGAACTCAACGCAATGATCTGTATTGTCATGTCGCGGAGTACAAATTAATAGGCCAGATTTAACATTCCATATCTCTCGATCGAACGATTTATAGAACAATATCGGGAGGATGATCGATTGGAAGGATACCTCCCGGCAGAATTATACAATGAAATTATGGAAAGCAGCCAATCTAACACAGTTAATAGCCTCACCTCCAGCGCGGCAGTAACGCCAACGACAGTTGACCGCACAATAAGGATTAAACATCTCAATGTGGTCAACAACATCGATCCATGTGTGCCTTCCACTACTCTTCTTTGGCTAGCGCATTCGATCGGTTTGCTACTCCCTTTTTCTCGTTTGAAGGTTCAGGTTCTTCCTTATTTTCTGGTTTCCGGTGCAATGTTCTAGCTGCTCATATATGTCCGTCTTCACAGATGTAGCTACCATTTAACGCACTAAAAACTTCCATTATCTTTTTTTTTTGCCGGAATGACCGAAGGAGGTCATTCAGAGTGTATTAAGATAGGAAGAAAAAACTTCCATTATCTAGAGTATGCTCGTCGGCGGTGGCGATGGAGACGTACGGCTGTGTGGAAATCATGAAGTCCGCTAACTGTTTTGGGACTGGACTAGCTACCAAACATAACTAAAGCAGGTCCACGGCAAGGGAAACTAGGCCCGAGCTCTCACTGTCAATGTATACAATGCCGGCTCCACCTGTTGCCATGCCAACCCGGCCACCTTTAGGGTCTTCACAATGCGCCGATGTGTTGAGTGTCGTCAGCTCGGCATGTATAATCCATGCTAGGATGTTAGCATCCAGCAGAAGAATGTGCGTCCAGCTCGTCAGGAGTTCATCAGAAGGACCCTCGACAGGACGCAACGCACTGGGCGTGGGCGTGCCTGAACGCCACGTGGCTTGCGTTGCCCGCTGCCGCCGCCACCCCGAGCCCACCGCCTGCAAGCAAGCTCCATCTATCGTCGCCGCCCGGCGCCCGAGCCGTCACCGATGGGGATGAGGGAGTGGGGGAAGAGTTGAGGGGAGGCTATCGGTGGGGGCGGGGTGGGGTGGGTTGAATACTTATTCCATATTATAGAGTCTAACGTGTAAATTTTTAGACTTATAGATAAAATAAAAACACATAAAGACTAAAATAAAAAAATATCAAGCACTATCATGTAAAATATAAGACACATACAAAGACACCACGGTGGGAGAAATTCTTTTTTTACGAGTAGTCCTAGTTGACATAAAGACCACTCGTATGGGTGGCTGGCATTCTAAGAGCCCTCATGGGTGACCTAGCTAGCCCCTAATCCGCTACCAATTAGATCCGCACACCTTCTATGCTATGTCAAAAGTAGGCAACCACACTTCCTACTACTCATCCACAAGTACATGTCCACGCTCATCTTTTCGTTTCTATTTGTACTTATAAGCAAAATTTTAAATTTTTAACCTTAAATTTAGAATTTATTTTGGAGGTTTTTCACTGAAGCTTATATTTTTCAACCTTAGCTTTTGATAGCTAATAATATGTATATAAAAGTTTATTAAAAAAAGTTATTTGACTCTTTTTATGAAAAAAACCAAACTGTCACCCAGAGGCTATCTCGCCGGCGCATGGGACATCCATGCTTTCCCTGAACGAATACTAGCACCAGCACCCCCGCAGAGCCACTAGATCTCCTTGTACCACTACTATGTATATGGGTCTGTTTGTGGAGTTTTAGATTATAAGAAACAACTATTTGATAGTCAGTTTCTGAGAATCTGAAAAAAAAACTCTGAAATATAGCTTCTTCAACTTTTGAGTTCTTATAGTTTATTTTTCAGAATCTATAACTATATATTCTCAGAAGTCATGAACCATTTAAAAAAACTACAGCTGAGAGAGAGGCTCCCAAACATGCCTTACATTGGCGATCATATCATTAATTAAACCCCAGCCAGCTAGCGATCATATCATAGTGAGCTTGCATTTATGGCATATATTAAGAGTTAATTAAGGATGTGATTACGTTCGTGCATGTGCATGCAGGCATGCACGTACCCGGTTTTGTTGACGCAGGCAGGACATGCGGCTTCTAGTTCTAGTTCGCTATTTCTGCTGTTCCGACCGTCTCCCTGAAGCGTACACACATGCATGCATTAATCTAACAGCCATTTGAATGGAAACAAACAGGCCTAAGTCAAATTATCCTTATAAATTTAGTTAAATATATAAAAAAAGCGAGCAACGTACGTTTACAGTCATGTGATGTTGCCATCTTTCTTCCTATCATACTTAGGCCGCGTTCTCTAAGGGGTGATAAGTTAACTTACCCCGACAGAGAAGACATGGTAAAAGATTAGTATATAATTAATTAATTAATTATTAATTATTAAAAATATAGAATAAATTAATATGATTTTTTAAAATAACTTTTTTATAGAAAATTTTCGTAAAAAATACACCGTTTAACAGTTCGGGAAGCGTGCACGCAGAAAACGAGGGGATAAGATATCATCTCATATGCATCGCCCTGCCTCCGCTCGCGAGAGTGCCGGAGAGTCAAAAAAAAATTAACGTCATGTTGTAGCAAGGGCGAATCTAGCGGGGGCTTTAGCCCTCTCTACACACTGGATCCTCCATAAAAAATAGAGGGAGGGGAGGAAGAAGACTAGAGAGCTAGAGCAGCATTCAGATCCTAGATTCGTCGCTGGTTGCACCTAATGTTAGATTAAGCCTCCAATATATATGTGTGTGTGTGGGAGGGGGAACCAAAGTGTCCTAATAGAAAAAGACTAGGAGTTTTATTAGGAAACTAATAATATAACTTAAATATATTATAGATAATAATTCGGATCGTATCTCTAACCATCTCCACCTTGAGACGAATTCTCTTATTGTATAAAAATCATAAATCACCAGAAGCCTCATGTACGTAAAATCACCTTGCGGCAAATAGTCTTTTGAACTAAAATCAAAACCAAACTTGAGGACGACAAGAATCTCTGTTATTTTGAACAGGAGCAAAATATCATATTTCAAACTTGCCATGAAAATAAAATCCTAAATCTGTTGGTATAAATTGGTGGAACCCAACAGAGATCTGAACAGAAACGAAGCACTTAGATCTCTGATAAACCTCATGATAAATTGGTCATGTGTTTCAGTTTCTCTAGAATCACGTGATCAAAACAAGAGCATTGAATCATACTTTAAACACACCGTAGTATTAAATCCTGAAACGACTAGTATATATTGCTGAAACCTAGCAGAATAGCGGAATGAAGTATTAAAATCTACTGATAGATTTGATCAAAGTGATAAACGGGAATAACCAAAATCTCCTCGGTGAATTGTTTTGGTCACGTGAACACAAGATTATATAAGAAAACTCTCATCTCAACCGGTTTCCACTGAAAGTCGATCCGATCAGAACAAGAAGAACGATTGGCTCTGCTCTTGTCGCATGCTTCCTTCGGTCACGTGCCAATGGTGCCGCTATTGATGGATAATGGGTTGTTGTGCTGCTGTTGCAAGCAAGGTCTTCGATGCTGGCTAGGAAACAGAATTGAAAATCTCGATCTCACCAGTGAAGGTACTTAGGTACAAATGCAGCCCAAAAGTGCAGCGCCTAACACCACCAATGCACACGAACGGAGACCGAGTAGAGATTGAATCTTCGATGCTTTGATATCACTCCGTTAGGAATAATTGATCAAGAGACAACACCTAACAAAAATAAACAAAAAACAAAAGAGACAAGAAAAATGCTGTACGTACGAAATACGTTTACGATTCAGCCGCCGTTGCTGCGTTTGTCGCTGTGCGCCGATCAAATTCCGTCTCCGTGTCTTGCGGATACGCGCGCGCTGCCGTTAGTGCGTATGCACGATCGTGATACGCATAGCACTCCTCCATGGTGTGGGTGCAATCGGTCACAGGGATGGACACGGGTTGGCTCGAGAGTAATTCATGACCAACTCTATTTTAAATATATATTTTTTATTTTATTTTGGAGGCCTTAAAAAATAAAACATAGTTTACTTATATGAAACTAACGTTTCACACGTACGTTACAATAGAATTTTATTAAAAAATATTATTAGTATGTTATTAAAGTAGAATCAGTAAATACGGTTTTGATACATAGGTCAACGGAGTTGATGGTAGCTAAGTGAGTGGCTGATTCATCACCATTACTGCTCGACACGGATTATCTACAAACAGACATGCACCCATCCCTAATGGGCCAGGCCTGGGCCTGCCCCTGGGCCCACCCCCGGCGTCGCGCATGAATTTGAACGGGAGAAGAACACGTGGCCAGCATTTGCATGGCCCATGCAGCTGGGTACAAGTACATGGCGTGGTTGTCTCTTGGTGATCTTCGTAAGGATGTCATCATTGGATAAACTGAAGATGATTTTCATCATTAGATATCCGCTTTTTCTTTACATGCTATTTAGACAGTTGGTAGAAAATATTGTTAAAAATAATAAGATACTTCATAAGCATATAAATACATAATCGAATTTTATAATTTGAAAAAATCAATTATCTTTTTCTCAACATCGCAAAAGAAAAAAACAATTAAACTAAAGCTACTGTCGAGATTAATTACGAGTAGTCCCGTCGCAGGCCGGGTGGTGGCTGCGCTGCCACGTACGTACTTCTTCCTCGGCCGGCTGCAAGCGGCGGATCCATCTCCTAGCAGGTTATCACCGACCGCCGGCCTCATCTACTTCGCGTTTCTCTCCTGATCTTGTCTAGCATGAGCGTCGTTCACGGAGACCCAGTACGGCCAAACAACGACGTGTTTAAAGATAGAACGTATTATTAGCTCTTATCCACGTTAGTAATAAAAGCATATTTTATTATGATACGTATAAAGGTAGAGTCAGATATGATTTCTTTATTAATGCAATATAATATTTTTATTATACTAGTTTGCTTTTTATCCACCCTCATGCAATAAAGTTTCCTTTCTTATAAATGCTAAGAGTCGACTCTAAGCCGTTGTCATGCATGATAACGGTTTTTCTCTCTTTCCCTCTTTTTCCTCCACGTCACAAAATTTGTTTACGTAGTGATTAAGAGAGTTAGCTAATAAGTACTTTTGTACGTGACCTAAGTACTTAGGCCGCATTCGTTCGGTGCGCTGTGTAAGCCAAGTTTTTTTTCGCGCACACATTTTCATATGTTTTTTAAAAAATATTGGAAAGTTGCATTAAAAATCATATTAATCTACTTTTCAAATTTTATAATTAATAACTAATTAATCATATACTAATATATTACTATGTTTTTCGTGCGAGTTACTTATCCTACTACAGAACACGCTCGCAGTATGTCGTTCCATGTATATTTCAGATATATTTCAGATAGATTGACCAGCTAGTAAACTAGACAGGCTATTGATTTGATGAGCCAATTATTGATAACTTACCAGCTAGAATTCAAATAAAACAGTAAGCAAGAAAAATCAACTAATATAAACTATTTGATAAAAAAACAATCTAATCGATCGGATCATTGAACATGTCAAATAGCAAATATCAAGTCAATATTAATCATTCAAAGTATCGACTAGATTAATCCAAATAACTTAGAACCAAACCGATGTAATCACTAACTATATGAGTTTTGATCGGAATATTGAACCTAACCAAGAAATTTCGAGCTAGCCAATACAATTCCTAAATAATTAACCAAAACGATCAAAGACACAAAAGTAACTAATATGATATCTAGCAACCATATAAACTAATCAGAATATCAACCAAAAAAGTTCTAATCTAGCCTATATGGCTACCACGGGGACGAGAATGAATTCATATGATAGAGATCGGACCTAACTGATGCAGCCTAGTCGAGAGACCCTTTTTTCGAAAAAAAAACTACCTCTAAGGCTGGCGATGCACTGAAATTATATTGACTTGATGAGATAGGTTATGATGTGACCATAGCTACAACCATTTCTCATATCATATGCCAACAAGAAGACATTGAGATCAAGTCATCCGAGTTCTAGATTCTACTTTGAATTCCTAGAGTAGTGCTAACTTTAATCGGGCACCAAATCTACATACGAGATCTGTTTCAGGCCTACGAGTACTTGATGGAAAGGTTTCGGTGTCCTCTTTACAGGATCTGTTCTCATTGCAAAATTACTTCCGAGTCATCCACAATCACAAAAATAAGTTGTTGCATCATATTTTGGTGTATGGGCTTGTAACTTCATGTGGGAGCCCGGCCCAAGAGGGGCCCAAGGGGGATTGCATCCCAAATAGGGGGAGCATGCCCCTATGATCTCCTCTCACTCATAAATAGATAGTTCCCTCTTTAGGGTTCTATGTTTTCTTTTGTATGTTTATCTTAAGCTACTTCCTTGTAGCGCGTGTTGGACCAACCATCCATCTATTGGTTTTGGAACCCCACTTTTAATTGACATTCATCTTTTGTTTTCAATTAAATCTTATAAATCGGTGCTTATTTTATCTTGTTCTTGCTTGTTCTCGATTGCTTGCAGTAGTAACGTTGATCTGCAACAGCAAGATCAACAATCCTTGAAGAGGTGTATCGATTGCTTAGGCACAACACAACGTCTCGTATGATTCCAGTTAGATAGACAACGTCTTTTTCATAAATTGTAGTTATCTCAACTAAGCGAAAGATCGGGCTACCCCTTCACACATCAGGTTACATGGCCTCAGGTGCTCATATTTATAGCTCCAGGTCCTAAGAGTCCAACTTCAACACCAAATAATACTTTCTTAACAAGAAATGAAAAATAACTTCATTCTTAATTACACGAAAATATTTTTAAAAAGAACAAAAAACCGTGGTATTCTTAATTAATTTTTGAATCTAGTCTTTTCATATATTGATGTGCTTCTTTCCTTAACCGAATTCACTAGATAATCGTACCAAATTTTGGTGTTGATAGGGAGGCTAGCCCGTGCCCTCGAAGCAGCATCCTAGGTGAGGGCACGTGGCCCTTGGCTAAGGAGGCGAAACAGGCTGGCGAAGACGCAAGCAGCTGGCCAGCCTAGCTAGGGCACAAACACGTGCGCACGCAGGTTCACGACTGCACAGGATCGACTTATAGGCCAAGTAATGGCACGGGATTGGCGTGGGTAGAGTAGTTGTCCGTCGGCACAATCTTCTGTGGAAGAAGTTCATTTCCATGCAATCCTATGTGTTCGGTTGACGTGGCAAAATCAGGTAGACATGGATCTATTTTAAGGGCTGAAAACAGATATAGTGTTTTAAACTATGGGCAATTGAGATATTTTTCTTGGGGTGTTAAGTCATCTCTAGTCTATAAATAAGAGGTTAGGACTAGAGTTTCACTCAACTTGAGAGAAAAATAGTATGTTTATAGTGCTTTATTGAGAGAGTAGTTTGTATTAGATTTAATTATCATTAATTTTTTTAATCATTCCTCTTCACTTATATTTGCCCCCATGCATACACACTTTTGAGTTAATCTATGAATTAAATTTGGAGCAATTTTGTGTTGAGTGAATTTTATTTTTGTTGCTTTTAAATTATACAGTTTATTTTTATAATTTAAATTTTATATTTAACTTGTGCACGAGTTTATTACCTCCTTCTATAACTCTTGTGTGTGAGTTTCTTTTTTTTATTTTTTTAATTTACTTGCAATGAGTCGGGAGATTAACTAATCATTTTTTAATGAACACTAGATTTTTCTAATGTTATAGATTCACTTTTATTCATAATGGATTCCGACTTTCACTTGTTAAATCTCAAACTATATTCTAAGATATATTTCCTAAGTTATGATACTACTTTATTTTTAAAATTCTATAACTACGGTGATGTTGTTTAAGATAGTTGAGATTAAATAATTAAGAAAACTAACTAAATATTTTAATAGTTGTTTGATGATATAGATGATTAAATTAACTAATACTATAAAATAAAAATATCTTTAAAATGTTATATGACAAGCCTTTATATGAAAGTTTTACACAAAACATATTATTTAAGAGCTTTAAAAATATGTCATGTCGTATTATAAAAATAGTTAGAGATAGGGTTTCAACCTATCATCAATTAAGATATTTTCCATGGGATGTTGAGTCATCTCTAGGCTATAAACATATGTGTTAGACCTAGATTTTCACTTGCACTTTGAGAGAAAGAGTGTGTTTACAGTGTTTTTTTAAAAGAGTAGTTTATATTATATTTAATAATTATTAGTTTTTTAATTATTTCTCTTTAATTATGTTTTCCCCCATGTATACACACTTTTGAGCTGATCTATAAATTAAATTTGGAGCAATTTTGTGTTGAGTCATTTAATGTCGTATTATATAAACGTTAATTTTCTTTAGTAAGATTTAGTAGTCTCATTTAAAAGGATAATGATTTTTTTCGTATTTTTATTATTTACTATATTTCTATTTATAAAAAAGATGAAACCTCTTACCATTAAAGGTTTCGAATTACACACGATATAAACGGGTAGTGTAGTTAATTTGTCATGTAATTGTTTTCTTATTTACTTCCTTAATAGTATCACTTGCTTTCAAGAATGTTATGTGACGGTGATCTTAGGCATGGGGAACCAGCATGATTTTGTGTCACGCCCGGAGTTTTATCCCAAGCCTAAAATCGTAAAAGAAATTCGTAAATAACAATTGGCTTAATTAACTCAGGAAAAATCCCTCTAAAAGGAATTAATTTAATTAAATCGAGGTTCCAAATCAATTAACTGGATTTAAATTCAAATTGCAGAAGTATAAAATTTGGCCAAACAAATTAATTTAAAACTCGGCAAAAGTGGGGTTTTCCTTTTTCCCTCCTTTTTCCTTTCTTTTTCCCTTCCTTCTCAAATTGGGCCGAAGTCCAATTTTCCTCCTCTCCCTTTTTCTTTTTCTTTTTCCTCCTTCCCGGGCCGGCCCAGCCGAGCCGGCCCACCTCTCCCCGCCCGGCCGGCCCAGCCGAGCCGGCCTTCCGCTCCGTCCCCGCGCGCGCGCGCTCCTCCCGCCTGGGCCGCCTCGGCCCAGCTCGCCCGCTCGTCCGCCCGCGCCACGGCGAAGTCCGTCTCGCCTCCCTCCTCCCTCGCGCCACTGACAGGTGGGGCCCACCTGTCAGCGACCGAAACCCCGCCTCTGCACGCGCCCGCGCCGCGCCGCGCCAGCCGAGTCCGCCGCTCCGCCACCGCAACCGCCGCCGCCGAGTTCGCCGCGTCGCCGACTCGGTCTCCAACCTCCGTCCCGCCCTAGCCGGCGCCGCCACACTATAAATCCCCTCCCTGCCGCCGCGTCGCCGCTGTTTTCCCCTCCGCCACCAAGCCGCCGCTGTGTCCCGCCGTTCGCCGCCGGCGTGCGATTGCGCCCTCTGCCGCCCGTCGTCGCCGTCCAGCCGCGTCGTCACCTCCGCCTCGCCGTCGCCGACTTGCTACCGCCCCGGTCGTCGCCGGTGGGCATCTCCAGCGCCCGCACATCCTCTCGCCACTCGGTCGCCGCCGCTCCCGACCTCGCCACCGCCACCCCAGTCCCATCGCCCGGTCGTCGCCGTCGCGCCGTCGGACGTCACCACCTGTCCCGCCTCCTCGCCGACCTGTCGCCGTCGTTCCCATCGCCGGTGAGCCTCTCCGCTCCCCTCCTCCCCTCATTTTCCTCTCCGCAGGGTGCAGCCGAGGCCGCCGCCGCCGCCGTGCGCGCGCGTGCCTTGGGCGTTGCCATCGCCACTCCGCTTGCCGCTTTTCCCGTCCGTGCCGCCGTGCCGTCGTCGCCGTGCGCCGCGCTCGGTCGCGCGCCACGCGCTGTCGTCGGACGCCGGTCGTCGTCGTCGCGCCGTCGTCGCCGTCACCGCCCGCTTGTCGCCGCCCGACGTCGTCGCCGACGCCGTCGTTGCTGCGCCGTCGCCGCCTCCCTGGCTGAACGCCGCATCCCATCCCCCTCTCCCTCGCGACGCCGTCGCTGAGCTCCTCCGCCCGCCGCGTTGCTGGCTGACTCACCGCCGCGCCGCCCCGATCCCTCTCCCTCTCGGTCGTGTCTCCACGCCGACGTTCCCCACTTCGTCGCAACCGTCATCTTTACGTCGTCGTCGCATCTCCGCCCTTCGTCACCGTCGTCGCACGGTCGCCAAGCCCCGCTGCCGACGTCCGTCACCGTCTTTCCCTCCCGCCGCTCGTCGCCGCTCCGAGCCGCGCCACCCCATCGCTGTCTCCGCCTCCTCCGCGCCGACTCGTCGTCGCCGTTCTCGTCACCACCTTCGCCATCGCCGCCTTCCCCGTCGCCTCGCGCCAGCGCTCGCCGACGCCGTCGTCGCCCTCCCGTCGCGCCGTCGTCGTCATCCTCCCCGAGCCGCCGCTGTTCTCCCTTCGGCGTCGCCGCTCCTAGCGCCGTCGCCAGCTCTCACGTGGCTACCCACTGGGTCGCCGCCGTCCGCCGCATACCCGCCAGTCCGCGCCGCCGTCCGCCGGTCACCGCCCGCCGCGCCGTCGCGCCGCGAGCTGTGAGCCGCGCGCTCTGCTCCCTTCCTCTCTGTTCCTCTCTCGCTGACGAGCGGGACCCACTCGTCAGTCGCCACCCCGCCAGCCCCTTCCTCTCTCTCCTCCCCAGGCCCGCGTGTCAGTCTCTCCCTCTCCCCTTCTCTCACCGACAGTGGTCCCCACCTGTCAGCCGTCAGCCTCCTCTCTCCTCGCTGACGTCAGCAGCCCCATTAATTGCGCAATAATTGATTTAGGACTTTTCTGTTTAGCTAAAAAACCCAGAAAACTTCTAAAATTCATAAGTAATTCATCTAGTCTCCGTTTAGGTCCTTTCAAGTTTCATTAAATCCAGAAAAATGCCAAGAATCCATTAAAAATAGTTTCTTTCTCTGTTTTAGTAGTTTTTAGCCTGTTTTTCTTGTTTTGCCTTGTTTGTCGTAGGTTTTGACCCCGTCGAAGCGCCGTTCGTTCTCGAAGTCATCGCCGAAGTTCCTCGTGGGTCTAAGCAAGGCAAGTGGCACCCTTCTTCGATCATATTGAACCTATGTTTATAAAATCCCCCGCTTTTACATTCAAACATGCATTGTTTTATGCAAATCTATTTATTGTATTTATCTATTGGGCAATTACCAATATATCCGTTGATTCCATTTATTATTGTCATCCCAGGGTTAATTTGACTAGAATTAGGGTTAGTCAATGCTTAGCCATGCTTAGTTCAACTAGCTCACCAATTATTATTTAATTATTGTTGCACTTTGGTACACCTTCAATGGTTGCTATCATTATTCATTTCCCGAGGTGGATTAATACAACTAAAATATTGCTTATGGTGGGCTGTGGGTGCATGGTTTTGAGAGTCGTGCCCATGGCAGTTAAGGACCGGTTCTCAGGAAACCCTGAAGGTCTTACACGTACTAACCACAAGCCAGAATGGGCAACGGTGAGACTCGTAATCTAGCTTGTCCCTATTCGACGTACCCAGGCAAGGGTAGGCGTGATGGAGTATGGACAGGCAATCGTGGTGTAACGAAAGCTTCTCCTGCTTCCGGATCTACCAAGGCACAAGAGGGGACTGCCCGACTTGGTGTAAAGGAGGGGGTGAAACCTGAAGTGTAGTGCGATTGTCTAGGGAGGGCTGGGTGAAAGGTCTTATCATGGTTTCCGTACTGAGGTATCGTGGTGATACGTTGGGGCATGGTAACATGCTTGGCAGCCATGTCTTGTGGGTAAAGTTGTACACCTCTGCAGAGTAAAACTATTCGAATAGCCGTGCCCGCGGTTATTGGGCGAACTGACAGATTCACTGGGATTAGTTGAACCTCTTTAATAATTTTATTAATCTTGGAACTGGTTTGACCCTGTGCAATGTGGTGTAACGTTGGCAGTGGTTTGGGTCTGTCGCAACGTGGTTTAACGTTGGGCAGAGGGTTGACCCTGTCGCTGCATGGTGTAACGTTCGACAGTGGTTTGGGCCTGTTGCAACGTGGTGTAACGTTGGACAGTGGATGATTATTTTAAATGTTACTTTACTTTTGTTTCAGTCTATTTTATTTACTGTTTTGCTAAATTACTACAGCTTTGTGCAATTTAACCTTAGCCTATCCCTTGATACCCTATTGCATTCATTATTCTCTCTCGGGTGTTACTTGTTGAGTACGGTGGTTTGTACTCAGCCTTGCTTAATTTTCCCCCACCAGAGCAAGTGCCAGAGCCTGTGTCAGAAGAAGAAGGTTGTTCCGAAGGTTGAAGTAAGGTTCTGTCCGCCGTCGAGAGTGCCTGTGGTGTGGAGCCGTCTTCGCCAGCTGAAGCTGAAGATTAGATGGTTTAGTTTGTTTCCCTTTTCCGCTGCATTTCGATAGATAATTGTTTTTATTTGTTTTTAAGTCGTGGAACTGTGTATTAATTTGTCATAGTGTGTACTCGGGCTGATGCCTGGACCGAGATTTAATACATGCTATTGTTCAGAAATTTGGTGTAAATTTCTGGGCGTGACATTTTGCTTACATCAATAGTATTTCTTAAAGTAGTCGAGTCAGGAGCGAGTTGTAAGATCTCCCTTATAGTTAGAAAGGCTAAACCACATGGTTGATAACAAGAACACAAATATCAGCACATATATAACCAATATTTTACTAAATATAATACAAGTATAAAACATACAACAATATATATTTGTTAACGTCAAATTTTGGCAAATTACTGTTATGAATTGAAGCGCGATTAAAGACCGAATCGAATAAGAAAAGACGAAGCGGCTGAAAAAAGAAGGTTGAAGACGACCCAGATGCAGTTGATGGAGTCTGAATCGGACATTCACCCGTGTGCTTGCATGCTATGTAAGTACTCATAAAAAAATATGAAAAAAAGTTTGACAAGATAGATTAACATGAGTTATATCACTCCAGAAACATGCAAGTTTAAATTTAAATTTTACAAGTTGTAGAAAAAACAAACAAAACTGAAACCAAGTATACACATATTCATAATTGTTTTTGTTATTTTTGCTACAACCTGTAGAATTTGAATTTAAACTTGCATGTTTGTGGAGTGATATAACTCATATTAATCTATCTTGTCAAATTTTTTCATATTTTTTTGATGAGTATTTACATAGCATGCAAACGTACGGTGTGCTAAAATCTGTTTCTCCCACACGACGACGACCACGACCACCAGTTTTTTTTTTCTTTTTTTGGTTCTAAACTGATCCGAGAACTCTTTATTTGGCTGTTTTTTATGCATGTTCGTTTGAGAAGACTCCCGGATCTGTGTAGTTTGTGCTCAACTTAAACACACTCCGGATCAGTTACGAAAAGCTCATGAAAAGGATCCCCTAAGAGATAGAAATTATCGTCAGGCAAGAAGCTGAGAGGGATGGCAGTATATTTGAGAAGATCTTCAACCAGCTTTACACACCAGAGGAAGGCACATTTCTATACAAGTGATCCCTGACGGGTGTTATAACTTCCAAGAATCAGTTTATCTGCTCTTTAGATGGAAGGATATTTACTTCGAGTCATTTTACAGCAGTGGTATATATAAATATATATTCTCCTTTCTTATCCTTCCACGTAAATGCATGCATACATCTTCAATATTTATTAAAAAATAAAAAAATTTAATAACATAGATTAATACTCCATCATCCTACTATAAGTGTATTTTTGCATTGTTTATGTTCAACTTTTGATCAAAAAATATGATTAGACTTTTATTGTTATTAGGTCATAAAACATGAATGGTACATAATGTACGACTATTTCTTTTAACTTTTTAAATGAATTTTTTAAATAAGACGAACAGTCAAACATTAAACACGGAAATCCAAATGCAGTTTTATTGGGACGTATGTAGTAAATGACATGTCACTTTACAAATATATGCATGTCTAGATTTGGCCTCTATAGCTTGTACCGGAAAGAGCAAAATAAGCTTGATTATTATGCTTATAATCAGATAATTATGTTGTTGGGTTATGTAATTGAGTTTAATCATGAAATTCTTTTGTGGGCTTTCACAAATTTGTCATTGGCTTTTTTTTTCTAAATTGCAAGGATGACATTGGTATTTTTAGTGGTATTTTTTGTAATTTTTAGTGACATTTTTGCAGTAACGTTTTAAACTAGAGGTAAATTTGCAATTGTCCCTTCTTTTTTAGTCTTGTGCAGTTGTGAGTATATAATACGCACCGTTGCATGTTTTATCGTACTTGCAGTTACATGTAGTAAAATATTGGCTATATGTGTGCTGACGTTTGTGTTCTTGTTACTAGGTACGTGGTTCAGACTATCTGACCATGAGGAAAAGCTTCCACCCCGTTCGCAACTCAAGTAAGCTGAGAATGAAGAAAGGATCCATGTACTCACGAACTCCACTCAATTCAGTAGTATTGGTGGAAGCAAAATCATGATGGGTCCCCGTGTCTGGGAGCATTGCTACGTAACGTTCTTTAAAGCTAGTGACATGATTAGGCAAGGGAACATGAAATCATTTACATCTGGCGACTCTTCTGCCCTCATCGTTCCTGCTGTGGGTATTGCAGAAGCATTAAGGTTCTCTCAGCTTCAGAGATGGGTTCTTGATAACTTTAAAGCGTCAAGGGATCTGAAGGTACCTGTCGTGTATACTGATCTATTCGATTGCTGGAGCAACTTTTCCTGTGTTGTCTACTCTCGAGAGGTATGCAAAGTAAGTAAGTTCACCCTTGACCAAATTGCCAGCATGGTTGTGATCATCAGGAGTGGGAAGAGGCAGCTTCCTCCACCGAAGAAAAATGATCATGAAGCCTCGTCCTCCTCCTCCAGCACGAAAAGTCGGCACTAACACTTGCCTGGGAGTACCCAATTAACCTGATTACAGCTGATTAAGATCGAGAGGTGTAGTACTGAATACTGGCAGTGATCGACGACCGATGAGTAGAGTATTAATTAACCTGCTGCTGCTGATTTTCCTACTCCAGCCCTACACAAGCGCAGGCCGGCCGGTATCTCGTATATCGTATTATACTTACATTTCCTTGGCTAGCTGTTATTGTACATGCCACTTGTTCAGTTCTCATGTATCCGGCTAGTACACTGTTAGTGATTAGAACCAAATTTTTGTGTCACCCCGGACGTTAATTTGCTCGCCGTTTTTGCTGGCTGACCGGCCTGCCTAAATATGAATACTGTACGGTGGGGCTGTGGTGATAGAGAATTTAGAGAATTTAACATCAAATTCACTTGTCTCAACTTCTTTACCATCTAATCCCATGTGCTCTATAATATGTCACTAGGAAGGTTAATTAGTCTATTTGGTACCACTTTCTCTATTTTTCACCTATTTTATATTTCCTAATTTTATTTAGTTATTTATACAATTTTTTAGACTTCTTGACATTTTTTATCCTAGGCCCACCTGTCAGATCCGTAGAGAGATATTCTCTCCTTGGATCCATCATTCTGCCCGTATCTCCTCCTTCACTGGCCCCGCTGCCACGGCGTTTCTGACACTGTCGAGTGCTCCACCGGCCTATTGCCCCGCCGTCGAGCGCCACAATGCGATGGAGCTCTGCTTGAAACCACATAAGGAGCCATCTGATATCTTCAAGTCTGAATGATTCATATTAGGGAAGAATGCATCCTTGCATTTGCTGCACATCACAACTAGATTGTTCATAAGATAGCACAACGAAATTGTGACTCTGAGAGCATCGGTTCAGTTGCATGCATATTATTGATATTTAGAAATCGATCTTTTCATGGCTTTCTAGAGGTCAAAGAAAAAGATGTACTGTAGCCATTTTTCGCATGCTGGTTACAATTGGTCTTCCGTGCTATTTGGCCTGCCTCCTCCTGAGTCCTGACACTGCACAACAGGTTAAAGGGTAACATGACGCCATTATGCATCACCTTCACTATGTACAGCGATGTTCTGCTCTTGAAACTTTGAGCTTTACTATGGGACGGCGCTCAGTGGCAGGGTCGATGGGGCGACGCCTATCGAGCGATCGAGGCGCTGGCGTAGACTGGCAGCGGAGACTGTAGCGCTAGGCGTCGGTGGGACGGCGGGCTGGTGGAGCACCGCTGGCATGGACAACGGCGAAGAACATCGCGGTGGCAGGGTTGGTGGAGGAGGGGACACGGGCGACAACGACACTGAGTCTTGGTGTACAGTATGCTCATGGATAGAACGATCTATTCTCTCTTTGGATCTGACAGGCGGGGCCAAGGGCAAAAGTCTCCACAAACTTGAAAAAATTGTATAGACGAAATTAAGAAATATGAAATAGATGAAAAATAGAGAAAGTGGTACCAAATAGACAAATTAACCTTCATAGTGATATATTGTAGAGCACATGCGGATTGGGTGGTAAAATAGTTGAGGTGGGCGAATCTGATGGTAAATTTTCTAAATTCTCGTGGTCGATCCTGTGATCGTTAAATAGTGATGTGAAAGTGTGAATCATATAATCTGTACATGGTGCTGATTCATACGTGAGGTAGGTCACGACCAATAGGTTGTTCCGTGAGTCAGGGTAAAAAACATATCAAATCACCTCTAAATTTCGAGTTATATCGCTCAACAGTTTTTTCATATCAAAATCTTATAGCTCTTGTGACGACGGTCTGTATGCTAGAAATAGAGTCCTAGCATAGTATATGTATATGTGTATGTGTCGTGGTTGTTTGGATGAGGCCGTCGCCGCCAACCGCCTCACCTCCTCCAGAACCGCGTAGTCCAGCCCAACCGACGGACAGACCTACTTACACATACCACCGTGCTTATACTTTCGTCCTCGCTTCATGTAAAAGGATCAACCCATAAGTCATATGGTTCGAGTGATGATGCTTTATAAGTTGGTTCCACTCTTGCTAAACTAGCAAGGTGGTACTAAACATACGCACACAGCTCGCATGGGCCACACAGGTCATATATCGGGCCAAGATGTCACACACCCACCTTTAAAGGACTACATGTCCTCGTCAGTCTAACTTACCCACAGCCACACAGGAATACATAGGCATCATCAGTCTAACTTACCCACAGCCTCGTCAGTCCAACTTACCCACAGCCACACAGGAATACATAGGCAAATGTACAGGAACACACCCTCACCCAGGATGTCACACACCTACCCTCAAATGACTAGACGTCCCCGTCAGTCCAACTTACCCACAGCCACACAGGTATACACAGGCAAATGTCCAGGAACACGTCCTCTCTTAGCGCACGTCCATACATCCAGTGTTAGCGCAATATGCCATGTCATGTGCCTCACATAGAGCCCACATGCGCCATGCGCCAAATGCCTACACACAGACCCGCATGCATAACCGCGAGAGTCGGCTTTGATACCATTTTTAACAACCCGTCTCCAGAACCGCATAACCCAGCCTAACTGACGCGGTGGTGGTCGAGCGGTTCATCCAAGAAATCCTAGTATGCTCATTCGAGTCGATCGGCTCGACACCGAGTGGCGCATCCTCCCCAAAGATGAGGGTGGGGGCTATAAGACAGCCCCATTGCAGCTGTGTGTCGGGCCGTGTTGCCTTGTGTTCCAGGTCTACCAGGCCGGCGACAAACTTCCTGAAATCTTGAAGAGGTTTGTCATAGAGGAGGACCACATATTCATGGGAGCACATATCTGCAACGACTTTAAACGACTAAAGGAGGACTGCGGCATCACAGATACCAATCCGAGGGACCTTCAATTAATCGTACCGGGACTTAATGAAGAATATAGTCGTCTCGTTAGTCCTAGTCGGCCTCGGTCATCACTCGAAGCGATTGGAGCAGCAACTACCTCTCTAGAAGAACAAATACTTCAACCATAATTAATTTCTAGGGTGTGAGGATTTTGACAACCAGTCAGGTGGAGTACGCTACCAAAGATGTATTTCTGTTGTTTGAGATCGCCAGACAAGTTGAGATCAAGCATGGTTTTCACAAGCTGAGATTGCCGGCGGGTCTTTCCCTGGAGGCGACGGCGGCCGGGGGCAGCACCCCTCCTACCACTGTCAGGTCAGCCCCGACCTCTCACATTGTCTTCAGTCCTGGTCTTCTTGCTTACTGTTAATTATCTTGTTTGAGTAATTTTATAGTCTAACAAAAAGTAACGAAAAATATCTCGAGGTACCGGTATCTCATGGTACCAAATCGTTTCTGATCGTTGGATCGTACGTCCTATCCAGCTAGATCCTATGAAATAATTTGGTATCTACCGGTATCTCGAGATACTTTTTGTTAGACCGGAACAAATCTCATCTTATTTTTGCAGGCCGGGACCCTCCGGAGCCGCTTCTCGATCTGGGCGGGCCGGGACCGACGGTCGCATCGCATCGACGACGCTGTTGGTTGGCGTGCCCGGCCGCCGCAGAGGTGGAGGCGAACGTAAAGCTGCCACTTGCGGCGCCGTTGGGCTCTACGAGCGATGAGTGACCTTGGCCCAGCGTCGGCGGAGGCTGAGTCGGGGATAGATGTAACTTTTGTTTTAAATAGAAGTAACTGTGGTTTAACATGAAAGTAAGTTTGCGTAACTTTTGTTTATATAAATGTAACTATGACTAACTGCAGATTTTAGTTTTGTTTTATATAGAAGTAACTTATTGTCAATTACCAAGCATGCATATATGCAAATTCTTTTAAGCAACATTAATATCGTAGAAGTTAATCAAATCAACACCCCGCAAGAGAATTAATTATGCATATAAAAAGAAAGGGAGGTTCATGCAGTAAGAAAGCAAGGAAGAGTCAACGTAGTCACGCCATTCTTGAAATTTATGGGAAGGAAAGATTACAAGTTCCATAAAACAATTTAACAAAATTAATACAGTAACTTGCATACAAGAAAAACGTATAAAATGTGTAATAGAGATATAACTTTAACAGATCATTGTATTTGTGTATTTTCAATCAACTTACTGTCCCTTGCAAGAAAAACTAGCAATATACTCGTACTAACACTACGGTGTCATAATATTTTCATTCATATATTATTTAATTTCACTCGTTAAACTATTTTTTCCAAAATAGATCTAATTACAACTTAACTCAATTCAAGTCATATATAACATACATGTGCTAACATATGGTGATATTTAATAATAGAAATCAAAGGATTGAAATAAATTTATATTTCAAATATTACATAATTTTATCTATCCATAGTTATATTCAACCAAATAAATGTCATGACTATACGTGTACCATCCAACATACTATTAAGGTATGTCTATACTCAAGATATAATACATAAATTTTTTTTGAAGACACGCGCATCAATCCTTAATACAATGAAATTAGGATCCATCTTCTAATTCATGTAAAATGAAGTATTTAGGCAAATTTGTGCACTTCCAGTGAACAACGTTCTTTTATCATAATCTAACCGAAATGAAAAAAATCTTATATACAATTAGTCATAAATCTTAAGCATATGTGTATATATAGCATAATTATATGAGCTATATACCGTATAAATTTATAATTATAGAAAGTTTATAATATATAGAAAGATTTTTTCTATGCATGATATATACAAAATTTCTAATACAAGTTTATATTTTATAGAAAGTTTCTAATATATTTTATCACTCTAGGGTAGATTAGATGATACATGAGCATATATATTAAATAAATAATTTAATTTGGACCCAAACAAGTTGTTTATTTATTTTACGAATGACTTATGATATTGTATATTTGCAATAAAATTTTAAAAAAATACAAATGGTCCATCATAGCTCCGAAATTTAACGGCGCCTAAAAAACCGCACGAAGCAGTACAAATACCAATGTGTCAAAAAATAGGTCTCATAATTACCTATGAGTCAATTTGAACACACATGTTTATAATTTAAATAATATATGCATGTATACATTACTATTTTATACTCGCTCTGTTATATACATATAAAAAAACAACGCGTAAGTAATACAAATATTACTGTGTAAAAATATCTCCCGTTATTTAAAATTTTTTTAGCTCAAACGTACATACAAATATTAGATTATATATATATATATGTGTATATATATATATGGTACATCATGTAATTAATATTCGGTCTATTTTTATTTAACGCCGTTGATTTAGGAGTCTAGGGTTGATCACTCGTGTTGATATATACATATAAAAAATTATTTATTTATGAATTTGATTCATTATTAGTTTTGAAAAAGATGAACGATTAGATGAAGATTTGACCGAGATATGGCATGGTAGTATTTCTAATACTCCCTCCGGCCTTTTTATAACACGGTGATTTTTGGATCTATATTTGACTAAGGTTTAATATATTAAATTTGATGTGGGGAGGATAGATAAAAATTATGCATAATTTTGGGAGCCGGTAAATAGAAGGAGGATAGATGGTACGTGGACGTCCGATTTGATGCAAATGATGTCCGTCGTTGGATTTATCCAATAAGTAAATTAAGTTCGCACATTACAGATAAAAATAAAATAAATAAATAAATAATAGAAAAGGAACGAAAAATCAACAGCACTGCACGGGATATGCGGCGTATATACGGTTTCTGTAATTTTTGTTTTTGTATAAGATGCATAAAGTGCTTTCTATTTTTAGGAAGGGAGCAACGTCTGATAGTTATTAATCCATGTCCTCTCTGTAAAAAAAAATCCACGGGAAAAAATCCTGGCCTCACGAGGCGAGGAATTTTTTTCCTCACGTGCGTGACGGGGCGCCGTCCGTCTCCTCTCCTTCCTCTCGCACGCCGCCGCCTCCTCCTCCTTCCTCTCGTCAGGACGCCGACGCCTCCTCCTGCTCGCAAGGCCGCCGCCTCCTCCTGCTCACAAGCCGCCGCCCCCTCCTGCTCGAGACCGTCGCGCCTCCTGCCCTCTCGAGACCGCCGTCGTCGCCGGCCAAGAGCCTCCCCGCGAGACGTCGCCTCCCTTCGCAAGACCTCGTCGCCTTCCTCTTCGAGATCTGAGGTTAGCCCATTCTCCTTTCTCCTCCTTTACTTCCTAGGGTTTTGGTTAGTGTTGTGACCTAGGCTATGTTGCGGTTCTTGATTTGGTAATGTTGATTTGGCAAACAACACATTGACTGACAGCAATAGCACGTTGTAGAGCAATTGAGGAACTTACAGATATATAAGTAATAGAGGCAAACTTCATAACAATTTGTAGAAACAAAAACGAATTTGATGGCAATATATTTTCTTGGAAAGAACAAATAATTTCCATGGTTCTCAAATAGATATAGTACTCTGTGTAATGAAACTTATTTGTAAAACAATATATGTAAAATGAGCATTTTCACAATGAGCTGCACCCATTGGAGGATGATGGCTTACCTAAGAAAATAGCATTAAAAAATATTGAGTGACATGCAGTTGCAGAACAAACACCATTAGTTAACAGAAGATGTCTGCAGAATGTTTCTGCAATTGCGATGTTTCATGTC
This sequence comes from Oryza brachyantha, assembly GCF_000231095.2. Lineage (NCBI taxonomy): Eukaryota > Viridiplantae > Streptophyta > Magnoliopsida > Poales > Poaceae > Oryza > Oryza brachyantha. The sequence continues at coordinate 1,358,942 of NC_023170.2, forward strand.
ACTAACCTGCTCAGCGATGAATGTAATACCCTGGTGGTTAACCATCTCATATGTCTCCCCTAGGATGGGATTGAAAGGCTTCCAGGTACGCTGGTATGCAAAGTAGACCGATACAGCCCATGTAGCTGAAAATTTATTTTAGAAGATCAAACAAGAAGTACATAGCAAGGTAAAGGCATTGCTCATGAGGGAAGATGCAAACTCACAGGCATATACCATACACATGTATGGGTCTTCACATTCATCTGCTTTGTCTAAATGTTCACAGTATTCCATCAACTGCATTCAGAACAAGCAGCTAAAATCATTAGCAATCAATTAGTGTGCGCCTGATAGATCTAATTGCATTCATACATTTAAACTAACGCTATGGTGTCACAATATTTTCATTCATATATTATTTTATTTTGTTAGTTAAACTAATTTTGCCAAAATAGATCTAATTGCACCTTAACTTGATTCAAGTCTAACATACATGTGCTAACATATGGTGATATTTAATAATAGAAATCAAAGGATTGAAATAAATTTTATATTTTAGATATTGCACAATTTTATCTATTCATAGTCATATTCAACCAAATAAATGTCATGACCATACGTGTACCATCCACCACCATGATACTAAGGCATGTCTATACTAAAGATATAATAAATAAAAATCTTCTTGAAGACATGCGCATCGGTTCTTAATACAATGCAATTAGGATTTATCTTCTAATTCATGTAAAAATGAAGTATTTAGGCAAATTTGTGCACTTCCAGTGAACAACGTTCTTTTATCACAATCTAACCAGAATAAAAAAAAATCTTATATACAATTAGTCATAAATCTTACGTATATGTGTATATATAGCATAATTATAGGATCTATATACCGTATAAATTTATATTTTATAGGAAGTTTCTAATATATAGAAAGATTATTTCTATGCATGACATATACAAAATTTCTAATACAAGTTTATATTTTATAAAAAGTTTCTAATATATTTTATCACTGTAGGGTAGATTAGATGATACATGCGCATATATATTAAATAAATAATTTAATTTGGACTCAAACAAGTTTTTTTATTTATTTTACGAGTGACTTATGATATCGTATATTTGCAATAAAATTTGAAAAATACAAACGGTCAACCATAGTTCTGAAATTTAATTGCGCCAAAAAAAACCGGACGGAGTAGTATAAATACCAATGAATCAAATAATAGGCTCCGCAATTATCTATGAGTCAATTTGAACACACACTTGTTTATAATTTAAATAATGTATGTACGTATATATTAAAAAAATTATTTTATACTTGTTCTGTTAATTCATTCATGTTGATATAAACATATTAAAAACAACGAGTGAGTAATACAAATATCACTTTGTGAAAATATCGCCCGTTATTTAAAACTGTCAGCTCGAAACTTACATACAAATATAAGATTATATATAAACAAATATAAATGGAACATCATTTAATTAATATCCGGTCCATTTTTATTTAACGCCGTTGATTTAGGGGTCTAAGGTTGACCATTCGTGTTGATATATACATATTAAAAATTATTTATTTATGAATTTGATTCATTATTAGTAAATGGACTATGAGAATGACATATAATATTCTATGTTTGCATAAAATTTTTGAAAAAGACGAGCGATTAGATGAAGGTTTGACTGAGATCTGACATGGTGGTATTTGTAGTACTCCCTCCAGCCTTTTTATGACACGTTGATTTTTGGATCTATATTTGACTGAGATTTAATATATTAAATTTGACGTAGGGAGGATAAATAAAAAATGCGCGTAATTTTGGGAGCCGGTAAATAGGAGGGTAGATGAAACGTGGACGTCCGATTTGATGCAAATGATTTCAGTCGTTGGATTTGTCCAATGAGTAAATCATGTTCGCACACTATAGGTAAAATAAATAAATTAGTAATAGAAAAAGAAAGAAAATCAACAGCTCTGCACGGGATATGCTGCGTAAACACGGTTTCTGTAACTATTTTAGTTTTTGTTATAAGATGCATAACGTGCTTTCCCTTTTTTGGAAGGGAGCAACGTCCTATCAATTTATTAATCCACTCCCTCCCTGTTTTAAAAGAAAAATCCACGCTCCCTCAAAAAGAGAAAAATAAAGGGAAATAAAATCCTCCCCTAATTCGATTCCAATTAGGTTGTTCTGCTTCTTGTTATTCTTCGTATATTATATTATTCCTCTTATCCTTCCTCCCAAACCCTAGACTCTTCCGCGGCAGCGACGGGGCGGGTTCTTGATCGGGTCCGCGGCGGCGACGAGGCAGGTTCTTGATCGGGCTAGCATGGCGACCACATCTCAGGTACACACGTCGTCCCTAATTCTTCCGATTGCAATGCAACCGTGCTGTACTATGCCCCCTTTCCGTACGAACAACAAACGGAACTGAACCCTCCATCGGTCTCACATGGTTCTTTCTCAGAAGGTAGTCGCTAGTGGCGCGGCTGCGGTGGAGCAGAATTTTCCCACTGTTGCAATGAAGCGCAAGCAGGAGCTCACCTGCGACTGCGAGGAGAAGGCGCCCACGAATGAGCCAGGTTCTTCGAGCCCTAATCGATCCATCGAGATGATGGGGGAGGAGCAAGACCAAGAATCTTCTTCTAGTGCTGAAAGATGTGCCGACGACATGGAGGAAGATTACTGTGAGTCATGTGTTCATCCTTTTGAGCCAGCAGTGCATACAACCTTCATTCGGTGGATGCAAATACCAACCAACCAAAATTAATCTGCCTTGCCTTGTTTTACAGTGGATGACAGTACCATCAGCAGCAAGATGGAGGATGCGGATGAGCAGTCCGCTATGCAGAATCAAGTAGAGTTGCCCTGGGAGGAGAAGGTGTACGAAGTTCTCAACATCGTTCGTCGCCAAAAGTTTGCTGAATATGACCCCAAGCAAGATGGGATTGTATACACCCGTTTTGCTGCCGGAATATAGCCTTCTTCGATCTCGACAGAGAGTGTGTGTACATTAGTTTCCAACCCCTTGTTTTATCTTAATAGTTCCTTGTCCATCCCTACAGCAAGTATAGTTGCATACATACATCAGATGGTATGTATGTTCATCTTAGGCATCAATAATCATGTGTTAAAAAAAGTTGCATTCTTGAAATTGTTTCCAATGCAGCAAATATTGGGCCAGGGCCACCAATTCACTCAATCCCTTCATCTGATTACTTGTGGTTGATGGACTCGGTCAATGTCATTGCTATCAAGGTTGCTGAGAGTGACTTATCTTATCCTATCAGAATATATGGTACCATTCTAGCAAGGGATCAGCAAGACTACAGATGTGTCTATTTATTCAGGCGTGATAAGGAACATCCCCAACACATCGCCTCGCCGGTATGCATTCATTTATCCCTCCATCTACACTTACTAATCAATCCAAATACTATTGTTCTTCCCTTACAAATAGACTGGCACACACCATCCATGGTAAAGTGCATTACCATATTTCTGTGAACTTTTGACTAGTCAAGTTACTTGATTCCCATTTTCTAAAAGAACAACCTAGTATCAGTGGGAGATGCAACCTTATTTGTCACATCTCACATTACTTGATTATTGGGATGAGACAGTAGTTGGCAGTGGTAAAATTTTGAGAGTGTCGGATCTTCTAGTGGCATCTAAGTAATCCCATTTATTTTGGTTATAATACCTAAAAGCTCATTTCTTTATGTGCTATCTACCCAAATTTCACTTTGGTTTGATATTTATGTCATCAGAATTTATATTTGAGTTATTGGGCCTATCTATTCCTTTTTCTATTGTTTTTTACTTGCTTTTGCTTGAATCCATGTGCAGGAGGATATGATAACTTTGACAGGCCCATATCGAGCACTCGGTTCGACAGATATTATAATTTTTGAGATCAACTTAAAGGTTTTGGGCGAAGGCAATGCTACCAAAGATTTCAGCAAAGGCGTGATAGAACACAGATGTGTCCATCATACAAAGAAACTCATGAAGTTCAAGCTAACAAGTTGGCTGAGCACAGTAGAATTGATTTATACGCCTGTTCAGTTTGCTGTACAAGCTTTTATTGCAGTTAATGTTTTGGAGGGGCTATCTGATTTTAGTGGTAAAGTAATTGCTTGGACTACTAAAAATGAGGAGAATGAGATTGTTCTACATGATAGCCAAGTGTCAGGCTTTTCAAATAAACTTAGAAATAATGGATCTGTTGAGTTAACTCGTCATATAGTAGCAGTCCCATTGGATGGAGAGCTGGTGATCAATGTTATTTTGTTTGATGGTGACCATGAAGATGAATGCTTTGAATTTGTTTTAGGACTCTATGACGAAGAATCTACTTGCAAGCAAAGCTGTTATGAGCTGCAGGTGAAGGTCGCCTGGACAGGTATACTGGGACAGGAAGAAACCGAGATTTGGAAGAGGATCGGTGAGCATGTTTTTCTGGGTGATTGGGATTGAACTTTGGGAAAAACAATTGCTACATCTCAACAGGGAATGCCGTGTGTTATGAATCTTGTAATTAAGATTGTGCACCTTAATCTTCAGTTAAGTTGATCCTGCAATAAAATTTGTCCCCTGGAGTGCTATAGTTTTAATGTTGACAAACATGTTTTTCCTTCAGGACTGCAAGTTTAATTTTTTTTGCATGTATGGTAAATGTATCTGGCATTGTGCTCATATTTGGCAGCTGTGCTCCAACGTTACCATTTGTTATGCCAATGCCAATGTGATGCTTCGGTCTTTCACCTGTTTCGGTTAGCTCTTGTCATTTTATTCGTTGTAACCAGAATAATGAAATCTGAAGAGTAGTTCTAAATTTTGCTGAAATCATGGTTTAAACTGAATTTGTGATAATAAAAGCTAGCTGAGAACTTGAATAGTTAAACAGGGTAGACTGGAACCCGTAGTTACATCTCGAAAATGACACAGCAGCATAAACATGTGAAGTTGGTGCGTTAGACGGTGGTTAAAAAGGCTATTTAGCGAATGTTCGTGAGTCTGTTTATACGAACGCTCACGCTCACTGTTTATTTTTTTAGTATATGATTTGTTTCCTTTTTTAAAAGTTTATACATGTAAAATTTGTATCATCAATATTGTTTGTAAGTATATGTAATTATATATTCGACTTCAATTTTAGACTAGAATTTGATTTTCAATTTTAAATTCATCTGTTTATATATCTATATTAAAAATCTATACTTGCTAAGTTTATACATGTAAAATTCATACGTTAAAAGTTTATGTGTAATGTTTATATGACTAAAGTTTGCACATGTCACCTAAATAGAGAGTCCATGCGTTTTGGTCTCCGCGCGAGCGTACTCTAAGTAGAATCACCTTCTCGGGGTGGTATCACGGTGACCATGTTGGCGCGGGGAGAAAAGAAAATGAAAATAGAAAAAAAAAAGATAAAACTGGTAATTGTGATAGATATCACTAAACCGTGTGACAAGTTTATAGTTGCACTTAACTTCATGGCAAATTAGCGATGGCTAATTAATAGTGCGTTTGGTTAGTAGTAAGGTGGGATGGAATATGAATATCCATATTTTTAGGGATATGGTGATCCAACTATGAACATATTTAATTACTAATAAATAATATTATTAATTAATCAACATATATCTGGTACTAATTAGTATAAATTAACATATAAATATATCATCACTAATTAACATTAATTTAAACTTGATAATTACTAATTAATAATAAAACATGTTAATTATCACTAAACCCTCACTAATAAATACCGTTAGTAAAAGTGGATGAGCACATGCACCCTTCAATGGTGCATTGGTGCTAGCCATTAAGCAACAAAAGCCGGGTGGACACCGCGTGCAGCAGCGGAGACTACTCCGATATCTCTTCGAGCCAGTGTATCTTACTCTCCCATCATCATTTTGCTTTTTGGAAGATAGCAAAATCATGTTTTCTCTCGATAAAAATAATTTATGGACAGAACTTTTATATACGTGTTTATAAAAAATAACCAAAAAATCAAGTTTTAAATTAAGTTTTAAAATTTAAATTTTAGCTTATAAGCAATCGTAACCGCAAAATACGGGAACCGTAAAATCTTGATTTGTTGGTCGCAATTACGTTGGTTGCCAGCCGGATACATGCTAATGAAAAATCTTCCTTTCCTTCTGCAACTCCTTGTGGTTGCAGGGCATGTCGGTGTGAGTTCAGAGACGGTGCATGTGAACGAGCAGTGTGCTATGGATATCATTTCAATATTTGTACTGAGCTCAAATCGGAGGTGGAGCGAACCCAGGGGCATTGAGATCCTCCGCAATCAAAGGTGCTGACATGTGGACCCACCGAACCCTAGGACCATGTCGACCAAAGAGAATTGAAACAGAGAGCTGACATGGGAGTAGAAGGCGCTGAAGACTCTTCTCACGTTCTTCTTCTTCAACAGTTAACTGAATTTTAAGTAGTTTTTGGAGGTAACAAATCGACTACTATATCAGACTTTTGATCTTTGAATAAGTGTTCATACTTTGATACAGACAGTCCTCTGTTGGCAGGACCTCCTAAGGTAAGGAAAACATCGTATAAGAATCAGGTTTGCATATTCTGAAACCTGATGGATTGCTACAGCAAGGTCAAACGGCAATAACATACATCTACAGAACCTAGTTGATATGTGTGACGTACTCTGACTGTTTAGAGCGTACAATAGTACAAAATGGTACGCTAACGTATACCCTTCACTTCTTAAGCATTGTTGTACAAAATGTCTTCCCTGCTGATTGGTAGGAAGAAAAAAGAATGTATCCAAGGAGAGCTGGCCAGCTCATAGGAAAAGCGAGAGCTCCTTTCTCCTGTATCACAACTCACAAGCGCATCCAACAACCATCAGTATATTTTGTAAATATAACAGATGTATGCATTAGCAAGCTTCAGAATTATATTACCTTCAAAAATCTGTTCAAAATGTCTTGGTGTTCAGTGTTATGAAGCTTCTTTGGTCGAGATCGATGATGTCTCAACATCCTGTGGGCTTCCTGGGTTGACTTTGTTATCAGTACCCTGCGGCTCATTGCCTTGAGGTTTCACTTTGAGCTTGTGATTGTTGTATGCAACAACACCTGCTATTGCTGTGGATTGAAAAAAAATGGTGCAAGAGAAATTAATCTATGAGCTCAATCTTGGACAGGGTGTAAGAGAGAGTATGAAGCTAAACCAGTGATAGAAAATCCAGTATAATACCTATGGCATAGCCAATTATATTTATAAAGGTAAGTTGTGTATCAGCAAAGATAGCAGCAGAAAGCAGCACCACGGTCCAGTCTCTCACAACTCCAGTAACACGAGCTGTCAGTGCACTAGTTCGGGAAATGACAAGGAAGACAGAGAGATTGAGGATGAAAGTGCACATGCAGTTTAAGAACAATGTAAATGGTGGGAAGTTCCATGAGACGCTTTCATCCATCTTGGGCTTCTCTAAGAACAACCAGGGAATAAAGAGACACAAAGCACTGCAGGGAAATGATAGGATAAAGTTATAACAGTAAACAGTTCTCAAGTAAATTAATTATGAGATCGAGTGGTCAAGGTACCTGCAAGGGCTAACATAGTACATCATGGAAATCAAGTTAAGCCTAACACCTTTTTTCTTCAGAAAAATCTCAATGAAAATCAGTCTTAGTGCTTCTGCAACGACTCCACCCATCTGGTAAACCACCCCAACCCAGCTGATTGTAATTTCACCAACAGAGGCCACAATAACCCCAACGCTGATGACAGACATGATAGCAAGCATTTTACAGCTCATTTCTTCGAGGCCAAAGGCAGCTCCGAGGAGAAACACAGCTACAGGCACTACAGTGCTCAAACAAAAAGTACATTAACATCATAATCCGAATTAATAAAAATTTGTCACCTGCAAATCAATCAAAAACCAGACAGATCACATACTTATTGCCTTCAACATTTGTGCAAATGCAACAGATATGTAGAGGTATGCACTGTTCCCTAGCCAGAGTGTCATTGCAAACATTGCTCCAATTGGAATGACTGAACTAATATATCTGCAAGTTCAGGTGTACTTGTAAGAATGAAAAAATTCTGGATTTCAGGTACTCACTATGAACAGCACAGGCAAGCAATATGCCAGGATTTCAGTGTTATATGCTAGTTAATAAACATAAAAGGGAAATACTTCTTCTGGAATATGGTATTGGATCCAGATAGAAATATCACAGAAGACAGAACATCTAAATTTGTTCAGATTGGTAGCTGCAGCCAAATAATGAAAATTGAACCATTCAAAAATAGTACAGGCAAGCATACTCATTTTTACAATTCAGAATTAAGAAACCTCGATCCAGTCGAGATCCAGGGACAGCCAATTTCAAATGACATATATTATTTTCTATCCTTATATATACATATTAAGTTATTCTCCCAGTCATAATCTTGACAAAATTGTGAAACCCGCTTGATGATCTTGAAAATTTAAGCATAATGTATTTTAGCAATAAACAGCAGGACAGGTTTCGAGAAACAGTTGTTTAACAGTTATCCATAATCTTTTTTTTTCCCCTTAATATGAGACATCTGTACATGTTTTGACAAAAATTTAACAATGTTATCAAGGAAATAATAACATTTATTAAACATATACATATGAATATTAGAAGAATATGGTAGCTTTATGCAAATCTATAAACTTTATTCCACTTGTTCGTTTAAGATAGACAGACTTGCAATTTTGCAAATGTCTTATTCATGCTGTGATGGTTCATGGAACATGATATACTGATGAAAAACTACTGTACAAACAAGAAAATTATACATGATCCATGACTTACATATCAGTAGTCATTCCCTCCTCAATCTTTACAATCTGGGAAATATTGTCAAACCAAAGGGAAAATAAGTCTATCGATTTACTGAATGCCAAAAGGCTATTGGAACATGAATGTCAATTATTTCAAAGATTAGGGATTATCAGCAGAGAGCCAGAGAGCATTTTTTCAAATGTACACGAGTAAGTACCTTGAAGACCTTTGTAATTGTAAAGCACACTACAGATGAGAAGACCATGTGCAGCAGAGTTAATGCCACTGGATAGGGGAAGTTGATCTCTTTTGAGGATAAAACCCACTGCATCGGATCAAAACAGGGTTCTAGTTAATAAGGAAAAATAATTTGTAGGTAGCTGTGGCAACAATGATGCTGTGTTGAAAAGTTGTTCATGTAAGTTGCTACTTGAAGATAAAATTAAGTTCGGTATTGTAGTAAACTGAAAGATCATGCAACTACATGTGTAGGAGAAAAAAAAATCTATAGTTGAGACAATTTTGACAGTCCAACACTGTACTACTTTGTCAACTGACAGTAATTTTGTGGCAGTAGCAATTCATACATACTGAGTGAGAGTAGAAATTGAACCCATAAATCAAACTAGGAAGCCAAGTTGGAATCATGTGTTCAAGGCCCCTAATTCATATGAGCATCTAGTCATTTTACTAAAAAGAAGCACAAGCAACCAAGCAGTTATCAATGTCTGAAACTTATTTGTGCATATGGAAAAGCCAGTACCACTTTTTTCTATGTGATATTTTGTAGTCTTGTTATTATTGGTGTAGACAGAAATAATAATAAAAGCCATTGAGCAAATCGATGTTGTGGTCTACAAATGTCAAACATTAGTGCACCAGACCAAACTAAAACCATGAGCTTCCTGTGCTTTGCACACTTTGGCAGCAAAATGAAGACAATTCCTTATTACGGAAGTACCTTTCAACTGTCATACAAAGAAAGTCAACCTTTCCCACAGAAAGAGATCTAGGTTTAGCAGTGAAACTAAAGCCAGAAAAAGATTACTCTTATGAGGATCAACAGATCTAAGATACACAGTTTTTGGAACTCGGCAATGGCATTAAAACTATCTTGCATTAATGCCTAAGGTGACAGGATTAACCGCCTCAGGAAAGAGTATAATTTCATTGAAATATGGGTTGCTGATTACATTTCCCATAGTCTGTATATCTTGCCTGAATACTGAGAAGTACATGACAGATTCTCTCCCAACTATAGGAGAATGATGAGCAGAAGAGGGCTGAAGAATCAGTTGAGCTCAAGCATGAGTTATGCGCGCTACCATCTTCAAATCTCGAAAGCGCTCCCCATTTTATTTTATTTTTCAATTCCCCTCCCACGGCGTCAGAACTCAAAACATCCATCTCGCCAGTACGGAGGCAAGCGATTCACAGTTCAAAACTAGAACCATCAAAATCCTCCAATCTCATCGGGCGACACGGCCGAGGTGAAACTAGATGGGAACGAAAAAAGATCCGGAATCCTTCCTAGCCATTTCGCACGCCCACACCATACAATCACCAGATACTAAACCCAAACCCCCACCCAAAAAAAAGGAGGAAGAAACCCCCGCCGTGCCGCAGAGCAGAGGCCGGCGGGCGGGAGGACGGGATCGTGTGTCGGCTGAGGAGGGGGGGGGGGGGGGGTGGGGGACTGGTTGCTTGTTTGCTTGCTTGCCTTGTTGAAGAAGATCTGGCCGCTGGAGATGGCGATGTAGAAGAGGAGGTGGAGGTAGGTGACGGCGCCGTCCCTCCACGCCCCCCTCGCCGCCGACGAAGACGACGATGTCCTCTCCATGGCCGCGCGCTCCCGCTGCTACGAATCGAATACGATTCGCGTGGCGTGCGTCGTCATTCGCGTGCTCCCGTCACCAAGGAGAAGGGTAGGCAGCGTGGGGCGACCCCTGGGCCCACTAGTCAGCGACACTGCTCAGGTCAAAATCTGTTCGTGTTTTTTCTTTGGCGGTAGTCAAAATCATTTTAGTCAGCGTTAGGCACGTATGTACATACATGAGATTTAAGTGGCGTTCAGTCGGTCAAATAAAATTTTTTTGCATGTCACGTCAGACGTTTGACCGGATATCGGAAGGGGTTTTGGACAAGAATGAAAAAACGAATTTCACGACTGGCATGGAAACCGCATGACGAATTTTTGAGCCTAATTAATCCATCATTAGCGCAGGTAGGTTATTGTAGCACTTATGGCTAATCATGTACAAATTAGGCTTAAAAGTTTCGTCTCACGATTTCTCACATGACTGTGTAATTAGTTTTTCGTTTTATCTATATTTAACACTCTATTTAGGTGTCTAAAGATTTGATGTGATGTTTTTGGGTGAAAATTTTTGGAACTAAACTGGGCCTAAGTTGGTCATGTCGTGCGGCCTAATTGCGGGCAACATATAGCCTGCGTTGTTTCTGCTCGCTCGATTTGAAATGTACGATTCTCGAACAATTAAACGGTATATTTTTAAAGAGAGGGACTACAGCATGGGATTCTATCGGACCAAATAGTTAAAATAGAACGAAGAAGAGAAACCGTGTCCGTGCATCACCTACGTTGTTGCATGCTCGCATGTCGCTGCATGCCTTCATGTTGCCCACGTCCGCCCGCCTCCATCGTCGTTACGTGCCTCTCGCCTCCGCCGTCGCGCATTCCACCCACCTCCATGCACCCCACGTCCACCCGCCTCCGCCCCACGTCAGCTCGCCTTTCGCCTCCGCGCTTAGACGCATCTCACATATGATACCAGATGATACCGCTGGTATGATACCAGATGATACCACTTCATCTGTTATCATAGCGTCGCGTGACAAAGAAAGCTCAAAAAGATACAGATATCACATGGTATCAGGCGGCGCCCGCCTCCACCGTCGTCGCACTCTCGCCACCGTGTGTCGCACACCTCCTGCCTCCGCGCTCAGATGCGCCTCACGTATGATACCAAATGATACCACTTAGCGTCGCGTGACAAAGAAAACTCAAAAGGATGCAGATATCACATGGTACCAGGCGGTACCGTATGGTTCTTTGGTCGAGTTGCCTGTAAGAAGTGGAGAACGACGAGGAATCATGGCGATGATGCCCGGTGCCGGTGCGAGGCAACGTGGTGCGCAAGGTGGCGGCCATGATGAGCGAACTCGACACCGACCGCGACGGATTCATTAACCTCAGGGAGTTCACGGCGTCCCACGGTCGCGGCCTCGGGGAGGCCGAGCTGCGTGTCGCCTTCAACGTGTACGACGTCAACGGAGACATGCACATCACGGTGGCCGAGCTCGAAAAGTTCCGGATGGAAGGATGTGGCTGCCGTCCCTTTTAATTATCCCGTCCCCTGGACGGCATGCCGTTGTACATTTTTTTTATTTTAAAGCACTCTAGGTATAAAAAAAGTCATTATAGATTTTTAGTTTTATAATTATTAATTTTATTATTATATTAAAAATATTAAATAATTAAATAATTGTCTATCTTTTATTATAATATTAAATAACTATTAAAAAATTAAATAATTGTCTATCTTTATCTAGCAAAATAACACTTAGTGGGCATGAGTCTGACTATAATATATTATTTTCTTAAGTTTCTTTTCAGTAATGTTTCTTTTTCAGATACAATAAATGCCAGATCAAAGATCTGTCACGACGGATGTGTTTTAAAGATCATCAGCAATTATTATTTAACTAGGGATGACTACAAGGCTGTGGAGAAGCGAGAAACAGGGTGAGACCCACCTCCAGCCTAGCCTACGTTGCCTTGTTATGATTTACTCTCTCATGGTTTTTTTACGTGGCACCGTTAACTTTTAGATATTGATCGTTTATTTTATTCAAAAATTTTATTTAAATATATAAAATTATAAATCATACTTAATATTTTTATAATAATAAATCAAATTATAACAAAATAATTAATAATTATATATATATTTTTAAAATAAGATGAATGGTCAAACGTAAACATAAAAGTCAACAGCGTCATATAGAAAAACATGAAGAGAGTAGAAAATAAGGTGTGACTCACCGTTAGTGGTGAGAACGTGACAAGGTCCATGCGTTCTTTCACAGCCCTATTTAATTCTTTTAGCTCAAAACTCTATACAATTTTATTTTCAACCATTTTAAACCCAACCCTTAAATTTTATAAACAAAATGATGGGTCCCATTATCACCCCTACCCACCGTAACATATTGTTCTTTTTTACCAACAATAATGCTACGTCACGGTAGTAACTCTTTACAAGACACAATGTATTACTACTTTTTAACAACTAACCAGTACTTCAAGCGTGATTGACCTTGAAATACAACGTGTTTGCTCCAATCCCGTGAGCGAGTGCATTCATTCAAGCGGCCATAACTTGATACAAAAGAGACCAAATGCAACGAATTTTGATTTTTTTTTTGTTTTGAATACATCGAACTTTTAGACTATATAGGTGGAGAAAGTTACTCCATTACAGAATTGTAGTGTTCAGTTGAGCCCCAAAAGAAAAAAAACGGAGATGCTTCGAGTGATTCTTGATCCATTTTCAACCGAATTTTCATGTGGAACTTGAACATCAAGATACAGAACTCTATCAGGAAGTGTCGAGTATTTCTCTAGCAGAAAAACCAAACTAATCTTCTGTATTATCAGCCACCCGTACCATGGAAACTAATCTAAGGAGATGTTTATCTCAAAGCTGGACTCTGAGCTGATGGTCTCCTTGTTGGTGGTTCCAGCAGGATGATCAGCACACTCCAGCATCAGCCTCAGGTGCACCGGTTTCATGATTGTCAGGTCCCTAGCATCCTTGCAGTTCTGCATCAACAGATCAGCGCCTGCATGCTCCTCGCGACGCTGACACTGGATGATCTTCTTGACCAGAGCTTTCTGCTCCCCTTGGTCGTTTTTCGTGCTGTCGATCTTCAGGTACAATGCAGCAGAGGCCACCAGCTGCAAAAGGTAACATGATAGTGTATGAAGGAAGTGTCTGAACTTCTAGGTGACGTGAACATGAGTACTTCAGAGTTATTATGACATAACAGTAAGGCATTTCCCTCCAGTGATCGAGAAGATTGTTTTTAAGAGGAGACGCACCTCGCATGTCCCAGGACTGACGTTAACGGCACAGGTGAAATGCACTCTTCTCTGGTCTTGGTAACCTCCATCTGTAGGTTTCTGATCAGATTCATGCGCAGTAGGCTCCTCAGGAACTTCAGAAAATGCTAGGTTATCTATCTCATCATACCATTGCTGTGCTATACCAACCTGACAGCATGTACATCAGCATAAAGGAATTAGCACCTTCCAACTGGAATATCAAAAAGTCCAGAACGAAAGAAGAGAGTTCCTTTCACCTTTTCTGTGTTCGAGGCTGGTTCATCAGAACCGGAAATCTCAGCACCAGATCCCCTTACTTGGCGCCAAATACAATTCTCAACCAAAGGTGAGGCAAGTTCAGTATCGGCAGGTATATCTACAGAAACCTTTATATTGCATCTTCCTGTCAAATGAATATCTCGAGTTACACAAATATCTTGAATGAATTCCACACAGCAGTGCAATTTGGCAAAGAACACAATAATAAGCTACTCATCCAAGTAACTTACATTGTCTCTCGTGATTACGCAAACCAGTAGAGTTTGTTTGAACTTTAAGATTGAAAGTTTTCTATTATATCCAATTGCAGTACAGGATATTGTCAATTTAAAAGAATTTGAAGTTGAAGGCACGGCAAGTTACCTGGGAGCACATTTACTTGACGGATATGCTGTTGACATTGTCCAGTAGAATGACCCCTGATGATTCATTACAAGTAGAAAGGAGTGTCAAAACAATGAACATGCAAGCTTAGCATATCAGTTTCCATGTCATCACAAACCCACTGAGCATATGAATATAGGATAAGCAGCTTACCAGGTTGGTACTCTCTCGAGATGGCAAACAGACCAATATGGAAACCCAAGGACCCCGAAATTCGAAAATTGAATATTTGAGGTGACCTGGGTATCCAAGTCATGCTTCAAAACACTTTGACCATCTTGACAGAAAGGAAATAAATTGGAATAATTTATTATATGATTTGAAAGCAAATTTAAGTCCTAACATAACAGCTTATATATCAACCTGCATCGCAGAAGACAATGCACTTCTGAAATCTTACAACTGATGACACAAGTTCCTTGACAGGGATCTTCCCCAACGGATCAAGATCAGAATACTCTGTAGCATTTGATGACCAACTCATGTTCATATCCTTCAGGAGAGCACATCTCTCATTCATTGTTTGCTGATATGACTCCATCTCTTCAGCTCTACCTTCACAAGACTTTAACTCTTCAATGAGTTAGGGAATTTAAGTCTACTGTATGAAACAAAGGAGTTTACTGACCTCTTTCAATTTCCAGCTTTTTACCAGTTGATATGCTCAAGATCCAGAATGTTTCAAAGCTGCAAAAAATGTTAGTATAAGAACTATTTTTTTCTCAGCACATCCACAGTCAAGACAATATGTCCAAAACAGGGACCAGCTATAGTTGACGTACAGTACATAGTGTGTGTACATCACATAAAAACCAAGAACAAAGTGCAGCTTTACTGTATTAAGAACTTCCACAGTTTGTTTAACCAAAAGCACAGTCATATTTGGTTAAATATTTTTGTAAAAACAATATGTTGCCAGTAAACAAGAAAGCTCTACACAGAAGAGTCTTATTATCACACTCAACCAAGAGAATATTCAGCAAGCATCCACAGTAACATCATTGAGCAATATGGAACTAAAATTGAGATCGGACTGAACTGTACATGTACAACAAGTCAACTCCCAAACTGAATGACAAGTCTAACATAGAAAAGGTGCACAAAATTGAGAATAAGTTAAATTAGATCCAAATGGCTATAGCCGTTGTGAGAAAGACAAATTAATCCAACTGATATTTAAAAAAGGTTAACGTGTAGGGGATGAGAAGTGATCCATACTAGCGGTCTGCTACTAAGAAGGCATCTTCTGTAACCTTTAGCAAATGCCATGGAAATGCTATTGAATCTGTATCAAAATTTCCGTTTGGAGCATCTTCCCGTCTCAAACCTAGCTTATCAACAATCCAACTCCAGATGCCACTGCTGCTTTTACTGGAGACTGGATAGACGGTCTCTAACATCCTCCTTCCCAAATCTGCTTTTCTAACTGCATGGTTCTGCAGAAGAATCAGGTAGGGGAGTTTGAATCTGATGCATTAGTACATGGGTAGCTGTAAATTTAGTGGAAGACAGGGGAGAACATGTAATATGCACACAAGACCTTCTAATATACCAAATATTATATAAATCCAGAAAATTATAACTACTGAAAAAGGCATTCTTCTCTAGTTCTCTTATCAGAACAACAAAAAGGATCGATCCTATTGTGGATAATTACCTCCGAATCTACAACATATAGACAATCTTCAGTGGCATTATAAAATGATGCAGCAGGGCGCAAGAACTTGGCAGATTCAAATTCACCATCCTCAAAGCCAGGGGAGCATCCAATCTGGAAAAAGGAAATTACATTTATAATCCTGCATGGCTGCAGTTCTATATTCTATGCAGTCATGCAAACAAAATTTAAACCAACAATAACAGTAAGTCATACATACATAATCTAAAATAGTCCCATTGCTGTCGCTAATGATGACCCTATGATGGTTACTGTCTGAGATGAAAATGCGATCTCCATCTTCATCAACCGATATGCAAGCTACAGCACATGAAGTTGACTATTTGAGTATTTACAACTTCTGGATTAAATAGGAAAAAAGCCATGGCATCAATTTTATAGAATTAGGTCGCAGTATTGATGTTTAAGTAGAAAATTATACAAAGTAGATAGGTGACAAGTACCAGGATGGTATAGTAACAAATTTCTTACAGAACCAACGCATGGTTCTTTAGGAACCTCTTCTTTTTGCCAAGAAACTTTTGATTCTGGAGCAGTATCAGAAGGTTCGGCTTTCAAGACAGCATTGTCCATGCCTGCTTTCAATAAATGATGAGCATCAAATTTAGAAAACAACGCTGCTGCAATTGAGATAAGTCCAAAAGACTAGAAAATTTAGACAAGGCGGGATTTATAGCATTGCAAATATAGCCAATTATGTTTAGTTTTTACCCTTGATCAAAATCTCAAGCTCTTCATCCCACTTCAAGAAGAGGACAGGGTCCTTAGAACCTTCAAATAGCAAGTAGCAAGCACCATTTGTCATCTGAACACTCATGAAAGGACATTCTTGTTTCAACAAAGTATTTGAGACAATACTAGAACACAAAAAGGAAATGCAAAACAAGGTCTTCAATTTTAATAGACATGATTAAAAAGTTCTTGAAAGTGAGTATAATGCTGCCAAAATTGAATACACAGTTATTTATAGGTTTTATAGGTTGAGATGACATAGAAAATGCACCAAAGGCATCAACAAAAAAAGGAATGTGGTTATTTATGCATCACAAGTTCATGATTCATGAATGCTTATTGATCAAGAAATAATTTTCAAACTTCTATAATACTATAAAGATTTCAAGGTTATGTGCCTTACATTTGTAAAGTCTTTATCTGACATCAAGATAGGAAAACTAATGTACTCCTTCATTACTGTGAGAATTGCTTGGCTTTGTGCTAGGGAACTAATACCACTCCCATGCTCCATAGCGAAAACAGTCAGATGTGGATACCTAGGAAGGGGGGAAGTTAAAATAAGTTCAAGATTTTGTTAGGCTAGAGCACATTTTACATAATTACCTCTGTTGAAGATATTTCAATCTTCGAAAAGCAGATGAAAGTTTTCCCTGGCAGTCTAACGTTCCACAGGATTCATATAAAAGGACAAGGTATGATCCTTGATTGAGGGTCTTCCAGGTGTCATTCATGCAGTTCAACCAACAATGATTTTGTCCTGCATCAACAAATTGTAGGCTATAACAACGAACTAATCCTCAGGAAAGGAGCAGTGCATTTACATTCACTACTAACATCTATATAACACAAATACTATAACTGTTCCTGTAGCAGACACAAGTTCATTTCAGCTTTGGAAGAATTTTGACAAAATACACTGCACTCTTGTACATCAGATCAGGATAGCAGTTTCACAAGAAATATAAACAGTTCAGGTGGTAAACATGGTAACTAGTTAAAGGAAATATTTGTGATTTTTTGGCACATGAATATTAACACAAGTACAAATATTCACAGAAAGGAGTAGGTCATATGCAACTTTGCAACATAATAACCCCTCCATATTTTAATAGATGATGTTGTTGACTTTTTGGCACATGTTTGACCACTCGTCTTATTCAAAAATTTTGTGAAATATGCAAAAATGCAAGTTATAATTAAAATATATTTAGTAATAAAATCCAATCACAATAAAATAAAAGATAGTCCGTCATAAATCATCAAATATATACCACAAAGCCAATGTCACCGTCTATTAAAATGCGGTTAAAATACGGAGGGAGTACCGAACAACATTTTAGAATTTGGAATTTTTGTTTATTCTGCACTAAACAGTGACACAGCGTCACAGTAAGTCAGTAGACAATGGTTGAAACAAGATTTTCTCGCCAAAGATAAACCGGCGCTTTGAGAAAACAAAAGCGTTTTTGGTGACATGATATACCTTCAAGCGTCCCAAAGGTGGATTTGATGAAACGTAGAAGCTCAGACTGTGAAGCAGATGTCTCGGGTTCACTTGGCACCGTTGCCATGGAGCTCCTGGATGGAGGAGAAACAAGAACACAGCAAATGCATCAGCATCACGAAAGAAAAGGAGAACCCACTAGTGGAAGCAGTTGCTGCTAGCTACTCTACCTCGTCGAGTGGTGCGCCTCCCAAGCCGTGGCCGCCGCATTCCGACGCCGAGGCAGACCGCGCCACAGGCGGGGACCGAGCCACGCGGACGCGCTGAAGCCGCGGCAGTCCCACACCGGCTGCTCCGGCGGGAGCAGCGCCCCCGGAGCAGAATAATACGAGGACGATGACGATGAGACGGCGCCGCGACGGAGCCTGGACGAGAGCAGCGCCGCGGCGGGATCGCCGCGGCGGCGCCCGAGGCGGCGGAGCGCCGCGGCCGTAGCCTGCACCATTAGAGCACCGTCCGCCTCCGCCTCCTCCTACGCACCGTCACCTGCTCGGCGCGGTAGCGTAGGTAGGACGGATCGCACGAAGCCGAAGGCCGACGCGGTGGCGGCGGGAGGGCGGCGCGGCGGGAGGAGAGGTAGGGCGGCGAGTGGGGGAAGGAAACCAAATTGGGGGTTGGGTTAGATGGGCTGGTTCAAAGTCTAGGCCCATCATAAATTTCAGCCCAAAGCCCATCCTATAGGTGAGCTTAACTGGGCTTGGTTTATGGGCCGGGCCTCTAAATGGGATTATGGGCCGGAGAAGGGTGCAAGGAGGCAAAGTTTAGCGATGCTCTTTCTCCATTTCTGGAGAAGCAAACTTCTTCAATTGCTGTGTGATTAAAAAAATACTTCTCTCGTTCTATAATGTAAGACTTTCTAGCATTGTCTAAATTAATGAATCTAGACATATATATAAATTATATATATTATGCTAGGCTAGAAAATCTTACGATATGAAACGGAGGTAGCGCTAAGGCCCATATAGTTGATATGCTGTGCACATTCAAGAATCTTGAAAAGGGATTATTGCTGAGGCTGTATAGGACTGTGGCTGAAAAGGGTAGAATATTTTTTTATCCAAACATTCAATTTGGCGTACATATGCTCCACTTGTGAGGTTTCCATATTCTCAGTGAGAATCAGTTGCCCATAGTGTTCCAAAATAAATCCATACAACATTATCATCATCATCATCTCCTTGAAATGACTCTAGCTGACCAGAAAAGTTAATCTTGTCTTTTTGGATGCCATAAGAAATTATCTTGCGAAAGGGACTTTGTCATGAATACAAGTTTAGTTTGCGTTCGTTTCTAGGTGAAGTGGGTGAAAACCCTCGTTTCTCATTAGCATGTTTCCGAACAATTAAACGGCATGTTCTTCTAATAAAAAATGACATATCTAAAAGTTACTTTAGAAAATCATACTATTAGTCAAGCTTTCGAGTTTAAAATTATTAGTACTAAATTAGTTACACGCTAATGAGATGTGTCATTTTGTGTTTCTTCTTCCTCCCCTCTTGATAAATATTAATTTGTGTTTGCTTTGATGCCACAACTACTTTCCAAAAAATAATCATGTGGCATCATGTCCATTTAAGATAGTACCATAAAATTTTGCACAAAATGAGCCAAATTTACAGTACAATACTCCTGCATGTGTAGGAGGTACCGTGTAAGTTCCTACTGAGGAACTTATCCAAGGTTCAGCCTTGATAGCCTAAGCTCCATTTATAGTACAATACAATATTATATATAGAGAGAATATAATAATTTTGGTCCCCTTTGGAATGTTCGAATTTTATAGGAATTCAAATATTTTCGATAAAATTGTTGTGAAATACTTGCATTCCAAAGAAGCGTTCATTTCAAAGGGAAAGTTCCTGTTCTAAAATAACCAGGGCAACACCTCTCATGCATTAGGGCTTTACACCCACTTAGTTTTCCTGTAGTTGCAATGCCATCAGATCAAGAAAGAAGCACACCGCATTGACTCAGCAATCCAAAACAAGCATGATCCAAACATATCTTTAGCGTCACGATGATGTGTCTGCAGTCTGCCTGAAGCATTTCCAGACAAGCTAGAATCTTTCTCATGAGGCTTCAGACAAAGCCACAAGAATCTGCCACTTTAGCACTTGCAGCAAAACAATAACAAACTTCAGAAAACCAGCTCCAGGTTTCTGATTAAAGCAGCCAGCTTTGGCTGATGATTAACAGAGAGGTTTCAGTCATTACACGAAGCATTAATCCAGTGTATTAAAGAGAGGTTTCAGAGATTACACGAAGCAATAACACAATCAATAAACTGTTGTGACAGATGTCATTACTCAAACCAGTACACAAACAGCTAAAGCCTAGCAGATGGAATAAAGGCTCATCTGAACACGAAAGACTCAAGAAGCTTCGCTGCAACCTGCCGCAAAAAAATCACTCCTTTTTCTTGAGAGGAATCAATCCGTGTGCCCTCATCGATTTGTGACCTAGCTTGCCTTGGTTGCTACCTTGTTCCTTGCTTGCGCCTTTAATTCAGTCATTCTTCCATGGATTTGATCTCTGAACTTTCTGAGAAGTAGAGAGGTAGCTGACAGGTGACAGCAGCATCGCATGCTACAAGAAGAAGAAGTTCAGGTTCTTGGCCACCGTCGTCGTCGTCGTTGTCATCGTCGCTGCTACACATGGGCGGAGTGATCGGAGCGCTGTTCGGCGGCGGCGGTCACCGTCGTGCAATGGAAAGAACGGTGACGAACCGGGCTGGTGGCGCCGGCGGCGACAATCGCCGGAGGGCGATGCTGAGCAAGAAATACTCGTACATACCTGACTCCTACACTTCTCTCGAGCAGGTGGATGAACACGAGATCACTGAAAGATACACTAAATATTATCATCGATTTAGCTCGTTTCTTGCATGTTTCTGCTTCTGAATTTCTGGTCGGTCGAATCAATGCTGAAAAAAGAATACATTTTTTTTCGTCAGGTGACGGCGGCGTTACGACAGCAAGGGCTCGAGTCATCCAACCTGATACTTGGGATAGACTTCACCAAGAGCAACGAATGGACAGGTAAATAAATAGTATGATCTGATCAAGTGATCATGTTCTTGCCTGCATTGCTCTGAATTACTACTCTCTGAATTCAGGGAAGCTTTCGTTCAACGGGCAGAGCCTGCACAAGCTAGGCACCACGCCGAATCCTTACGAGCAAGCCATCAGCATCATCGGCAAGACTCTGGCGCCGTTCGACGACGACAATCTCATCCCTTGCTTCGGCTTCGGCGATGGTGAGGAGCTAAATCAACATGAACACTGGTTAAAAATTCGCAGTTAAAACATGTGCGCACCTGAAACATTTGAGAAAATTCCGTTTGAGCACATGATAAATATTCATCGTCTTCTTCGTTGTCTGAACTCTGACAAAAATGGAATCTTCTTCTTCATGTGGTGTTTTCCCCCAATGCAGCAACGACCCATGACTACAATGTTTTCAGCTTCCATCCTGACAACTCTTCCTGCCATGGTTTCGAGGAGGTCCTATCATGTTATAAGAAGATTGTGCCACACCTCAGACTATCTGGTGATCATCCATCTCATCTCTGAAAAAAAAAAACTCCTGCATTGTGCATTGACCTGAAATCTTGCTGTCATCTTCTTTCAAGAAAGAAAAACAATGAAACTTAATTGTCACTGATGATTTAGCTGGTGAAATTGTGTGCAACTATTGCAGGGCCTACTTCTTTCGCGCCGATCGTCGAGGCGGCCGTCGACATTGTGGACAGGAGCGGAGGGCAGTATCATGTTCTTGTCATTGTTGCAGATGGGCAGGTTTTCCCT
Source organism: Oryza brachyantha (assembly GCF_000231095.2). Lineage (NCBI taxonomy): Eukaryota > Viridiplantae > Streptophyta > Magnoliopsida > Poales > Poaceae > Oryza > Oryza brachyantha. The sequence goes on from NC_023170.2 coordinate 1,381,262, forward strand.
CGACACAAATGAAGAACACATAAACTTAATTTTGAGATATTTGTTTTACTCCATCTCACACTGATGTACTCAAGAACAAAAACATCCAACTTTATAGATACTTTCTCATTGATGGTGATTGAAAATGCAGGTGACTAGGAGTATTGATACAAGCGACAATGATCTTAGCCCCCAGGAGAGGGCGACAGTGGACTCCATTGTCATGGCAAGGTACAAACTACAAAGTTTTTCAACTAATTTCAGCCTTGCAAAACATTTATTTACTAATGGAAAATTGATTCTTGTTGCTATTTTTTTTCAATTATTGATTGATCTACTCAGCTCCTACCCTCTGTCCATTGTTCTTGTTGGAGTTGGAGATGGCCCTTGGGAAGACATGCAGAGGTTCGACGACAAGATCCCGGCTCGCCATTTCGACAACTTTCAGGTGAAGTTCTGAATCTCATCACCACAACTGAAACTTGGAGATGGATTGATCACATTGCAAAGGCAGATTAAACCTGTAATGTGATGCAAATTGGCAATTGCTTGTGTAGTTTGTGAACTTCACGTCGATCATGTCGAGGAGCACGACGCAGCAGCAGAAGGAGTCGGCGTTCGCGCTGGCAGCTCTCATGGAGGTGCCCATCCAGTACAAGGCCACCATGGAGCTCGGCATCCTAGGGTAAGTGAACTGATGCCACAGCCAAAATTTGAATTTTAAAACTTAATTTTAGAGTTAATTTTAAGGTTTCCTTATTGTAGTTTATTTCTTTCTGAATTGGCTTATCAAACTTTTTTTTGGTTGCTTAATTCTTTTCCCCTGGCTTATCAAACGATCAGAGCTAGAAACCTTGGCACATTCCAACTGGATAATTAGATAGATTATAAACTTGGGGAAATTGCTCATATGATTGATTAACTATTATAAAGTTAGCAAATAATTTAGAATAAACTATCTAAGAAACGCTAATTAGAAAGTTTTTTTGGGAGAAATCGTAATTTTATAATCATGGCATGAATAATCCCAACCTCCATTAGCCGTTCAGCACTGATGATTTTACTCTTCATCACCTGGTGATTTTCTTTACCTGTGCTGTTCTGAAGCCGGTCGACGGGGAAGGCGAAGAGGATCATGCCGGCACCGCCGCCGCTGCCGTCGGCGCCGCGGCAGCCGTCGCTGAGGAGGGCAGGCAGCAACGCCGCCGCGGCAGCCGCTCCACCGTCACCGAGAGGGGATCAAGTAGAGCAAATTTGTCATTGTGTCATCAAAAGATTTCTTCTTGTCATTTAGGTTGAGCAGGATTGACTTGACTCACAAAGCAACTGCTGCTTGTGGTTTGCTTTGCAGGTGTGCCCAATCTGCCTGACCAATGCCAAGGACTTAGCATTTGGCTGTGGCCACATGGTAACTGGAAATCTCAGACTAATTAGAGTTTTCTTTTTAGTCCTTTTTAATGTCCTTGAAAAGTAATTTGAGATACCAAAAAATTTAATACAAAATTTTAGTATTTTTATATCTAAAGGTACTAAACTTTACACAAAAAAAGTGATACATCGAGATATTTTTTCTAGGATAGTAAAAAAAGTTATTTCTTTTTTATTCTACTAGATGCTTTAATCTGTTCAAATATGTAGAAGTAGAAACATTTGTTTGATTGGATTGTTTCTCATATGCAGAGAAAAAATTATTGATTGGATTCTTTCTCTTGTGAAAACAACAGTGTTGCAGGGAATGTGGGGAGAGTCTGACCAGATGCCCAATCTGTCGACAGACGATTCGATCCAAGCTGAGGCTGTACTCAGGATGATCACATCAGCTGGTGGCTGTGATTTGTTCATGGTGTACAGGATGCATGACATCTCGTTTGTGAAAAATACTGAAACACATGAGATTTGTGCTGATAAATAGGGTTCCAAATGTATGATTAGTTCTGTTTGGTTTCTTCTGTGCATAAGGTTTCTTTTGTCTAGCTGCTTCCTTGTATCATCACCGAGAAACAAAAAGAAAATGACACCCAAGGGGGAATAAATAAAAAAATAAATAACTTGCAGAGAGGAAACTGGAAAGAGAAGAGTGATGGTTTTTCTTGTGTTGATTGGAGAGGGTTTGCTTCTATGATGAAAACCATAGACTTGTTTATATCACATTGTAAATTTTCTTTACCTCGAAAAAAAAACATTGTGAATTTCCAGTTATGTACTACTGAGGAATGTCTCAGTTTTGACCAATTATATTCTGCTGCTTATCTCAATATCTCTGGGGATTTCTTGCAACCGTCCTGATAATAAATAGTAGCAATGCTGCAATGCACTGAGCCATTATTCTCGTAAATATAAATAAACGAGGCATAAATTGGATTGATTTCTTGGCCGTGTTAAACCAACCGTTTTTGCAGCACGCCCTTTCTGCTTCTTCTTCCTTCTCCTCTATATATACCTTGTGCGTTTCCTTAATTCCGTGTGCCAAGAATTCCAAAGAAGACCTCAAATCTGTGTTCTTTGCTGCTACTACTTGTTTTTTTTCTGACACATCGAGATACAGAAAATAGAAGCTCATTGCATTCTCAGGTTCAGAAAGAAGGATCACAGATGGCTTCAGCTACTGCCACATTGCTCACATCCTTCTTTGCTCTCACACTCTTGACGCATCACTGTTTTGGTACAGCTCTCCAAATACAGACTGCTTTTCTTCATCAAACTTGTTGTCTACTGTTTTTTTTCCCCTGAAATGATCTTTTTTTGTCTACTCAAAAATGACCGGTTTCATGTTTTTCAATGGTAATTCTCACATCAATGCGCTGTAATCTGTGGAATTCCATGCAGCAGCAGCACCCAGCCTATACCAGAGCCAGGTACAGAAACAAACAGTTCTCATCAAGAAATTTAAATTCCCCTTAGTTCTGCAGCACCAGCATCATGATCATTGCCATGTTGATCAACTGTTATTGCCTGAACTGAACTGAACAAAACCTGCAGACAACCATGACATGGTGCGTCGCAAATCCATCAGCCAGCGGGGCTGCACTGAGGGCCAACCTTGAGTTCGCCTGCTCGGAGAGCGACTGCGCCGCCATCCAGGGCACCGGCGGGTGCTCCTTCCCCGGCGGCGACGACGACGGCAGCCTGCCGACGCGGGCGTCGGTCGCCATGAACGCTTACTACCAGGCCAGGGGGAGGAACTCATGGAACTGCTTCTTCAACGGCACCGGCCTCATCACCATCACTGACCCCAGTAAGTAGTGACCTCACAGTTGCAGATTCATTTGCAGGTTCTTCTGCCTGAATCCTGCAAATTTACATGGCTTTGTCTTCCTTTTTTTGCAGGTTCAGGCAGTTGCAAGTATGCTTGAGCTGGGAGGTCGCTCCAGGCAAGCCAGCAAATCTCTGGATCTTGACAAATAAAAGCTTTCTGGGGATGTTTTGTTCTTCCAAGTGCCCCCCACTAGTGTTCAGTTTTCAGTATCAGAGATGCTAGAATTCGAGTCATGTTTAGCATTTATGTATGGATAAAATTCAGAGAGGAATGCTTTATTTCAAGATAATATTGTTCCACTTTTGTGTAGCTTCAAAGTTTTGAGAGTGTGAATCTTAGACATGTCTTAATTGCATTGCACTATATGGTCCTCTGCTGCCATGAAGTTACAGTGACCCAACCATAAGAAATGTACGAGGATTTGCTCAATCAAAAGCTGGAAAAAACGAACCAACTTGAAGCTAAGGTTATGTGTATTACAGCAGTAAGTTTAATTCCTAATCTAATACATACTCCTGGAATATCATTGTGCACGAGTTAACTTGATACAACTGGAAATTCCTGTCTACAAATCTAGCTGAGCTTCACAAGCTACAAGTAGCACTGGCAGATGGCATTCACGTTTCGACCACCATGACCTCAAAATGCGCTCAGTCACCTGACATGTCAGTGAATAGGAGATAGTAAGGGCTAGCTCGATATCCAGGGTAATAGCGATACAACAATCGTAAGTAACAAGATAGTGGATAAAAAATTCCTGATCAACGGAAAGCCAAGTTTTCAGCAGGACGTCATAAAAGTGATTACTGGAAAAGGATTGGCGTAACATGTTAACATCCAACAGAATAATCAGAAAAATGTTGTTCAGGCCATCGTGATACACAAACTATATGACAATAGTTGATAGTGGACATTATGCCAGGTGCCAATAGGGCACATGGCATAATATTCTATATGCAGACCTTCCTATAATAATACAGTGTACCAAGTTTAGGAAGTCAAGCGTCTATATGGTAGGCCACAAATAATCCCCATACCATAAGCTCAAGCAAAAAATATTGCAATAAAAAAGAAATACCGGATGGTTTGTTGAGACAGTGAATAAAGCCATCCAAACTTACATGGATAACTATTAATCTGGTTTCTTCAAATTTATACAATGATCTGTAGCTTCATTAAACAGAGCCTCAACCTGCTTCAGCTCTAGTTCTACAAAAGCAACAAAGCATGTAACACAATGGATTCGTAAACAATCACATGGTGAAGAATCATTTACTAAATTCCAAGAATGTGGCAAAGCATGTTACCAGCAGCTTCCAGTTGCTTCTGAAGCTCTGATCCTACAATTTCATTCTCTGCCTGCATAATTTAATTCATAAGAACTTCTGTTGCATGTATACAAAGAAGTATCATGAGTTCATAAAAGTCCATGGTGGGAAAGACATGCTTCATTAAGAATACTAATGTCTGAGGGTTAGGTTAGCGTGAAACTCCATCCATAAGGAGCACAAATAAATGGAAGTCGGTTGCATGTATAGAAAAGATATCATGAGTTCATGACAGGCCATGATGGGAAAGCACATGTTAAACGTCCTTTCATTCAGTATACAAATGTCTAAGGAGTATAAGGTAGCATGAAGCTCTGTCCACAAGGAACACAAACAAATAGAAGGAAAACATTCACAAAGATGCTATTTTCATAAGACACTAGCGTAAAGCCCACCCTTTCAAAATGTACAGCTCAGAGCAAAACTGATGCATACCTGGAGCTCTTTAATCCTTTTCAGCTGATCCTCTTCAGATGATAGTGGCAACGCAGAAACAAGAGCATCAAACTGCATAAATGACAAATTGTGAGAACAAAACAGTAACAGCACATTTCAAGTATGCTTTCAGATGTGAGAGTCATGTTGTGCTGCAAGGTTTGGCATCTGGAAACAGAAATTGGTGTGTTGCACATCCTTATATTTTCCGCAAGGAATCATTCTACTAGCATAAGACTAGAGTGACGCACATGATTATCATCCTTTATTTCTTTTAGGAATCATTCTACTGGCATGATTTTCCTAAATATACACAATAAGCAATACCTACAATATTTTGCAGCACCACACAAGTTTCTAGAAAGGGCTAAAAAATAGCACAATACAATGGAAGTGCTCAACCACACAACAGGAACAATCTCGCTGTAGATGGTATGATTGCGCAAGCATTCCGGAATTCAGAAGAAGTTGAAAAAAAACAAGGCATCCTGGTTCTTGTTGTAATCTGCACTATAAAAAGGAGTGGTGGTGGGTGGTGGTGGTGAATCTGCAGTCCATCAGGCGCTCCGGCATTCTGTCGAGCAGGTGGTGAGCAGACAACACCCGAGGGACGAAGCATGTGAGAGGGAAACCGGAAGAAGAAGCGTCACCTTCTTGGCGGCGAGGACGAGCGCGTGGCTCATGGCCTTGGGATGCTCGGCGAGGTCGAGCGCAGGCGGCGCCGCAGGCGCTGGCTGGGCCTGCGCCGGAGCCCCCTTCCCGGCCACCGCCGCCGCTCCGGGCTGCGGCTGCGGCTGGGCGGGGTCGTCGGGGCTAGGGTTTGCGGTGGTGGGGTTGAGCGGGTCCGGGTAGCTGTTGGAGAGGCGGACCGGCGGCGCGTCCCGCTGCAGCGTCCCGAACGTGTTGACCGCCACCATGGCCATCTCGTTGAGCTGCTCCTGCAGCTGCGAGATGATGTCCATCTCCCCTCCTCGCCGCCGGCGATCTCCTCCTCTCCCTCCTCTCTCTACTCGCCTCGGCCCAACTACATATAGGCCCAGGAGAGACGACGGGGTGCGGGGCCCACCGTTACGCGACGACATAGTCAACTCACCAACTGACAAGCGGGCCATGCGTCCATTGTGGCCCACCTGTCATGGACCGCAGGCCGTTTCTCGATTACTTCGGACCGGTGGGTCCCGCGAGGAAATATCCGCGACGGGGCGACACGCGGCAAAATCTGGGCCGGAGAGAGACCAGATGATCGGACGGTCGAGGACTAATCCGAACTGTTAATGAGGATTAACTTCGATTGATTGGTAGGATCAGGGAGATAATCGGAATAGGCATGAGCCCTTTATAAGGCGGGCCTTCGCTGCTGCAGAGAAGGCGTGAGTTGACGAAAAGATCGATCGCTCGCTCTCTCTCTCTCTCTCGCTCGCTGAGATGGACGCACCCACGTCGTCCGCCGCCGGCGAGAAGTGTCAGAGGCAGGCAAGCACTCCCGCCGCCGCCGTCGCCGTAGGCGAGAAGAAGAGGAACGCCAGCACGTCCGGCGCCGCCGCTGACGGGACGTCGCCACCGGTGGACGCGCCGTTCGAGACGGCGCACCAGGAGTTCAGGGACGCCGCGGCCGCCGTGGCGGCGTCCGGGGTGACACTCCGAACCATCGTGTTCTTCCCCGGCATGGCCGGAGCCGAGCAGGTGTCGCTCCGCGCCGGCGCTTCCACGTCGTCGACGCCGGCGCAGGCGCAGGCGAAGAGAGTGGGTGACTTGGATTCAGCGAGGAAGCTGATCGAGCGGGACGTGTCGAAGATGTCGACGCTGGATGAAGTGATGGCGCATCAGAAGCGGCTGATGACGCTAAGGAAAGCCGTGGTTCGTAAGCTCGAGGACATGGAGAAGAAGGCGGAGGCGAGCAACGTCGGAGCCGGCGACGGCGACGACGACGACAACGCCGGCCGCAACAAGATCAGGAGGATAGAATAGTGGAAGGCATATAGACCACTACAACAGATCTTCCGTTCAATGACAAAAGGAGGGTGACAAATAATGGTTTCGTCATAGAACAGTATAATCTCTGACGTCACAAGACTTGGCTGGAGGTGACAGTCTCTCAAAATTGTCATTAAATATAGACTATGTTTCATCATAGATGTTCTATGGGGGTGGTGCGGACAATTAAAAATAATCTATGACGATAGATCTTTTGTCACAGTGTATCTACTTTATGACGATTTATATTGGAAAAGAAACTTCTGTTTGTGACAAAGTAATGCATTGTCATGTATATAGTGCCGATTAGATAAGGTGGCCAGACCACCTCCTCTTCCTATGCCAACAAGATAAGAATTGGGGAGAAGACCTTTTGATGAATAGTCATAAAATTGGCACTCAGGTACCTCTTTTCTGTTTTTCTTTTTTGGATTTACTTCTTCGATGCCTTATTCTGGTTCATGTGTTGGAAGAAGAGGCATTTCATTCCCTTTCTATAAGGAAGTGTTGAAAGCACATCGAGTTATTGATCTTGTTTTATTAGTTCTCCAACAATTTTAAATATAATTGATTGTTCTTGTGTGATTCCCTGCTCCTTGTTTTCTTCTAAACTAGACACACCTATTGGCTTAGTGATTTTGGGAGAAAACTATGTTGTTTGCTCTCTGTGCGGTCAAACTATTTGATGAAATTCCCACATGCAAGTAAGTTCAATAGTAATAAACTGGTGTGTGTACTTTCCTCAAAAGACAACCTTACAACTTTTGTTTGTCCATGTAAGGTATATATATTATCATGTTAAGTTTGTCTTCCCTATTAAAAATTTGGTATAATATATTTTTGTTTTAGGATAAAATGGATCGAAGCTGGATAAAAGCACGACGTTTCAGTGCTACATACATAGACGATGTTGAGCAATTTAGACAGTTTGTTCAAAATCATTTTAATGAAAACGATAAAATATTATGTCCATGCCGCCGGTGTCTTAATTTGAAAAATCACACCCAAGAAGATGTGATGGAACACCTACATGTGAATGGTATGTCAGTTACATACACAAGGTGGATTTTTCATGGAGAATCAGTCAGTGATGGTGAAGAAAATGATGAGGAGGCTCCCTATAACTTTGATGTGGATAATGATGATTTTGATATGTCTAGAGAAAATGCTAATATTGACTAGGACGACGACGATGATATTCTGAGTTTAGTACAAGATCTGTACGTAGCTGGAAATCAAGGGGGTGGAAATCAAGGTGGTGGTCACCCAAATATATTTGCAAATTTAATTGATGAGTCCAAGAGAGAGATTTACCCTGGATGTAAAAAATTCACAAGATTGTCATTTTTTATTAAGTTGCTCCATATCAAATCTTACAACAGAAATTCAAATTCTGCATTTAATTCCTTGCTTCAATTGTTGAGTATGGTACTCCTAGAAAACCATAGCCTACCAAAGTCATACAATGAAGCTAAAAGTGTTCTTCGTACAATTGGTCTTGGTTACGAGTCGATTCATGCTTGCAAGTATGATTGTGCACTGTTTTGGAAAGAGCATGCCAACAAAAATCATTACCCAATCTGTGGTACATCACGATGAAAAGACATGGAAGGAAAGAAAAGAATTCCCCACAAGGTACTTAGATATTTCCCAATAATCCCAAGGCTTCAAAGAATATTTGTATCAAAGGCAACATCTGAATATGCACGATGGCACCAGGAGAAGAGGTGCGAAGAAAAAAATATTATGAGACATCCAGCTGATGGTGAAGCATAGAAAGACTTTGATAGAAATTATGGATGGTTTGCCAACGATCCTCGCAATATAAAATTAGATATTGCCACAGATGGATTTAATCCATTTGGAAACATGAGCAACTCTTACAGTGTGTGGCCAGTGTTTGTCATGCCATACAATTTCCCACCATGCATGTGTATGGATCAATCAAATTTCCTAATGGCATTACTTAATCCTGGACCAAGATCACCAGGAAAGGATTTCCATGTATATATGCAACCTTTAATGGAAGATATGGAACTTTTGTGGAAAGGTATTCCTACCTATGACGCATATAAAGATGAAACATTTTCCTTGCATGCTTCTATAATTTGGGGTATTCACAATTATCCTGGACTAGGCACTATGTCAACGAGGTGCACAAGGGGTTATTTTGCATGTGTGCACTGTGATGAGAACACATGCTCTGTGTCACTTCGAAATAAAATTGGATATGTTGGGCATCGGCGATTTCTTCCTACTGACCATCCTTGGAGAAAAAGCAAAGTTTTTAATGGGAAGCATGAGAATAGAGAAAAACCGAGAAAGTTTTCCAATCATGAATTGCTAGAGAAGTTAGGGAACCTCACAGACTTTGTTCCTGGGAAACATCCAAAAAACAAGAAGAGAAAGCGTCCTGATAAGGATCATCCAAGTTGGAGTCAAAAGGCCAGTTTTTTTGATTTACCATATTGGTCTCAATTGAAATTACACCATAACCTTGATGTAATGCACATCGAAAAAAATATTTGTGACAACATTGTAGGGACATTGCTTGACATAGAGGGTAAGTCCAAGGATACTGTGAGTGCTAGACTTGATTTGCAAGATCAAAATATTCGAAAAGTGTTACACTTGATAAATAATGGGACTTCGTATCTCAAGCCACCAGCATGGTATACACTTAATAAGGAGCAAAAAAAATAAGTTTTGCCAATTTTTGGCCAGTGTGAAATTCCCAGATGGATACGTTTCGAACTTAGCAAGATGTGTGGATCTTGAAAAATGTAAATTGCATGGATTAAAAACTCATGACTGTCATATTCTACTGCAGAGAATTCTACCAGTTAGTATTAGAGGAATTGTGCGAAAGGATATATATGAAGCAATTGCTGAGTTAGGGAATTTTTTCAAGGAGTTGTGTTCTAAGACTCTTAAAATTGATGCCTTGCTCCGATTAAAGGCTGAAATTCCTGTGATTCTGTGCAAGTTAGAGAAGATTTATCCACCTGCTTTCTTTGATGTAATGGTGCATTTAGCTGTTCACTTGCCCGATGAAGCAATTATTAGAGGACCAGTCCAGTACGGATGGATGTTTCCCATTGAAAGACGGTTGGGTAAGCTCAAGCAGTATGTGAGAAACAGAGCAAGACCGGAAGGATCAATAGCTGAGGCCTATATTGTTGATGAGTGTCTGATCTTTTGCTCAAGATATTTCAATGATATACAAACAAGATTTAACAAGGAAGAGAGGAACAAGGATGGTAAAAAAAATGTATCACCCGATGTACTGCCAATTTTTTCACATGGTACCCATGCACTTGGTCCTTCCAAACTAAAATATTTTCATACTGAATATGAAAAAATGGTTTGGTATGTGCTTAATAATTCTCCTGAAATAGATGAATATAAAAGGTAAGCACCGTTCTTTTAAATCTATGCATTAATTTGCTACTGTTGAATTATAATAATGTTTTAAATACCTATTTATGTTTTGTCTAGTATATTCAGAGAAGAACTAGAGAAGAACAGTGTGAATGATATTGACACAAGACTTGAGAGAGAATTTCCAAAATGGCTCAAGAATTATGTAAGTAATTCAATTATCCAGATCTTAAAAAACTATTAGAGCATATCTAATGTGCAAACCTTGTAATAGATTGAGGAGCTACATTACAATGGAGCACCAGAAGTTTCAGATGATTTGTACTCTCTAGCACATGGTCCAGATAGGCGTCTCAGAGTGTACTCAGCTTGCAATGTGAGTGGGGTTCGGTACCACACCATTGATCGTGAAAAGAACCGAAAGACTCAAAACAGTGGCATCAAGGTTGAGGGTGCACATAAAAATTTAATCATTGATTTTTATGGTGTTCTTACAGAAATTCTCGAGTTGCGGTACACAACAAATAAAAATGGGGACAGATCAGTTTTTTTGTTCCGATGTGATTGGTTTGATCTTGATGGACGGAAGACACGGATGAGGAACGATGGGTACTTTACAAGCATTAATATTCGTGGTCGTTGGTACAAGAAGGATCCTTTCATTTTGGCACCCCAAGCAAAACAAGTATTTTACTTGGATGACACAAGATTTGGTAAAGATTGGAAAGTAGTGCAGAATTTTGAACATAGGCATGTATATGATGTCCCTGAAAAAGAAAGAACAGAGACCAACAAAAATGATGATTTTCAAATGGATAATCAAGATGCGTACCAACAAGAGAGTTCTTCTACTGAATTCATCGTAAGTGATATCAATCCTCTCCTAGACACACTTCACCGTGATGATGAAGATGTTTTGGACCTTCAGATTGAAATGGTTGAAAATATTCGAGACCAAAAAGGCAAAAATATTGCTCATGAACTTTATAGTAGTGACAGCGAAGAAGAATGTGAAGACGATACTCGGGACTATCCATATGACAATGGAGTTGATGGTCCACTTAGTGAGACTGATGATGAGTAGCTTTCTTTTAATAAGTAATTTGGGAATATGTTTGTAATATTTGAAACAATTACTTACTGCATTACTATTATCCAAGTATTTATTAGTTTGCACACAAGACAGACGTGTGCATTTTATATTTTTAATGAACATCGTGAACTATCGAATGCTCATCATCTTTTTAGCTTTAAAACAGGTTTTTTTTGCCAACTAGTATATGAGTATCCAATGGACATATACCATACAGACTAACTTCTCGGAAATAGATGAAAACAAGCTCTGCCTTTTTTTCTTATGTATATACTACATCCGTCCATAAATGTTTGATGTCGTTAACTTTTTTTTATAAATGTTTGACCGTTCGTCTTATTCAAAAAATTTACGAAATTATTAATTCTTTTCATATCATTTGATTTGTTGTTAAATAAAATTTTATGCACATATATAGTTTTATATATTTTATAAATTTTTTTGAATAAGACGAATAGTCAAACATGTGTTAAAAAGTCAACGGCGTAAAACATTTAAGGACAGAGGTAGTGTGTGTGTCTATATATATATATATATATATATATATATATATATATATATATATATATATATATATATATATATATATATATATATATATATATATATATATATATATATATATATATATATATATATACGCAATATCTATTGCGGTACTACTCGTCTGCAGCAACATCGGCGACGTGAGTGGGGAGGGGAGGGTTGGAGGGGCTCACCCGTGCCAGCGAGCCCGGGAGGCCGCCGGCGGCGGCAACGTCGGATAGGACTAGAGGCCAACCGATATATATGACATGTATTTGGATTGGATCGGATGGGATCATATAAGTTCTATTTGCACACATTTGTTAGCGTTACTGTAAGAAAGGTAATCAGTATCAAGATACCAGGTAGTATCTTTTTTTGTCTGGCGGTATCAAGTATCGGGATCGTACTAGATTTTAAAATACATGTTTTTATATAATTTTTATATAAGATTTATAATTTATAGTATACATTAAATCCTATAATATTAGATTTTGCTAAATTTAATTTAATTTATGTAACTTTAGAAGGAACTTACTCATAATATTATAATCCACTCTATTTTAAAACAATATTGCAGATTCATGGTATCGTAGGTTACTAGGATACGTATCAGGATACTGCCAACCTTGACTGTGAGCACTTGAGTCAACTTTAGGATTTGACTTAGAAAGACAACACCAAAATCCTAACTATTCAAGCTATACAAAATTAACTGCTGGTTATTTTTACTAAAATAATAGACCAATATTTTCCAAAAAACTAGGCGGACGAATAGTCAATTTTTTCCAATTATTAACTTAGTTAGTTGTACCCGAGTATTTTTTTCAATTATTAATACAAATAGATGAACAAAATTTGAAGGAATAAGAATAAATGTTATTTTGTACTGAGCGACTTTACTTTGAACTCTACATGTACAATCAACTGATATGCATGCCATTTAAATTTTTTTAGAAATGGTTATTTCATAAATAAAACACTAGCCAATTAGTAGCCAAATTGCCAATTCCTCCCAGAAATGTTAGCGCGCCAAAAAATTTGGGAGAATCGCGCCATTTCAGTCCCATATGGGCTAAAGTTCCACTTTTGCCCATAACCGAGCCTTCTATGAAAATTTTGTAGCAAGGGTAATTTCGTACTTGCTCAAACCCATTAAAATCTCCTGTGTCCGATGAATTCCACAATTCCACACCCAGATGCAAGACTCAACCACTCAGGTACCTCCCTCTCTCTCTCCACCCCCTCTCTCCCCTCTCTCTTTCACTCCCCTAATTTTTCCCCCCAGCTTGCACCCCATTCGATCCACTCCCAATCCATTGAATCCACTAAACCTTCTGCTTATAATCCTCCCACTAAGGCACCTTAACCTTCTTCATTTTCAAATCCCGATTTGTGGTTCATATGCCTGGTATCTGGTTAATAGGGTTTATTAAACCTAGGGATTTCTTAATTCCGGTCTTTCTTACTTGATGCTATTTTTTTTGGTCCTAATTTCTATCTGTGTGTTTTGCTTACTTCTACAGATCGACAGAACAAGGAGCTGAACAACATCCACATGCATATTTCCGTTGAAGGCTATCTGTCATATTGAGATCAAGTAAAACTTTCTTACGCATGTATATCGAAATTGATCTGTTAACATCTGAACTATTCTGTACGTGGTGGTAGACAATACAATAGTTATAACATGAATTGTGCTTATTTCCATAGTTGGCAAAAAAAGTATATATTCTTGTAGCTTGCTCTGTGACATGTCCCATACTCCATGTAATGATATTAATGCAGTGCTAAGTTCTATATTAACTCTGTGTATACTTATGCTATGCACTTTACTTACCACATGGGTACTGCTCCCATCATTTCTACCTTCTAAACGATTGGGCAATAGATTTGAGTTGCTTAATTAGAAATTAACCTTATTTGGAATATTGGTTACATCAGCTATTCTTATATGAGTCCTTACTGTATAGGAACAAAAATCCAATATCTATAGGAAATGGAACTAACAGACTATGAGAGGAAGAGGAACATACAAATTGACAGGAATAATAAGGTGCTACAATCATTTGGTTTACCTAAACTGAAAAAGTCTCTTTTTAGTATGTTTCATGGGAAAGGAAATAGCAGTGAACAAGTTATCTTAGCGAAGAAGCGGAGAAATACTAGTAATCAGGAGTAATCTGGATCGGATTATGAACCAAATGAGGAGGAAACTGAAATAGATAGTGATGACATAGATGGAAACAGCCTAGGACAAATGGTTCAGCAGAAGCATGGAAAAACTCTTGCTAGGTTACATCAGATTAAGGTGCTAATTTCATCATTTTTTTTCATTGGTTAATTGAGCATAACATAGATATGATATGAGAATTGTTACACTATTATTAGTTTGTTAGTCTAGCTCTCAACTTTTATTTGTGTGATTTCTTTCTGCAATTACTATGTCTTGTTGACTTAATTCTTTTTAATATGCAGCCCCTGATAAATTCAAAGATGGCACCTAGTACAAGACCTCAAAAGAGGGCTAAAAGCTCCTCCAACAATGAATCTAGCTCTGTGTCAACACGTTCTCGGGTGAATCCATTGGATAATGCACACGTGACTGATCAAAGGATTGGAAGAGCTATAACATCAGTTAGCAACCATCTCTTAGACTGGAACCAAATTAGGGATCCACAAGAATCCACACCCTGTCTAAGCAATTCACCTATGGCAACTCAATTTTCTCGGTTGAGCAATGATATTACTGATGGCAATTCTGCTACCCATAACTATGATGGGGTCAGTGAAACTACTAGACAATTTGGTATGGTTGTTTCACTGCAAGCTAAAGGTAATCATGTATCTAATGTACTCTATTATATAGTAATGTATTGTACCAACTTTTTATAATAATATTGTCTACATTCTTTTAGATGCACCAACTAGCTCTAAAAAATGTAAACAGACTATGGGACATGGACTTGAGAAGTATGTACAGAGGACAGGTCACAAAATGCACATCTCTTTCACTGATGGTAAGCGAAGACCACAGGATCCAACCCAAGCTTCAAAGCTAGCATCGGAATGCGGAATTTACATTAGAAACCATCTGCGTGTTGCAACACATTGGAAGATGTACAAGACAAATGACTACAAGAAAGCCATCCCAGCTGCTATCACTTCTATAGCGGTGACTCCAACTTGCTCTATACATATAGCCTTGTTTTCTAAATCATGTCTAGTTTTTAGATGTGTGGACCATACATGTTTAACATATGTTTGTTTCTAATTCTGGTTTTTTTAGGGAAAGTTTCACATGAATGCAAATGATGAAGTGGCTCGGGCAACATGCACTAATATTATTAAGGATGGTATCTGGCAACAGCGGTATAGGCTTAAGAGCAAATATTTTAATAATGTTCCTATTAGTGAAGTGCTTTCAAAAGGCCCACCACCACGTGTCAGTCCGGAAGATTGGGCAAAACTTGTAGAGAAATGGACTGATCCAAAGCACAAGGTATGAGTATGAAACAAGTAAACAACTATTATATATTCCATTAGAAGTGTATTGTACTAATGAAAAGTCTTCATATAGGAAACTTGTGAAAAGAATAAAATTAATCGAGAACAGGTTAAATTTCACCAAACTACAGGTTCTAGGAGTTATGTTTGTGCAATCCATTCTATGGTAACTTACTGATCTTTTCTCTAGCAATTATGTACATATAATGGGTAGATCTGAGAAAATAATTGGATCTTAAAAATCTTTTTGCAGAAGGTGAATAACAATGATCAAGAACCAGATGCTATTGACTTTTAGAAAGAGAACCATTTCAGCAAGAAGAAAGGTTCCATGAGTGATGATGCACAGGAAGCCTATGTATATTTTTTCCTCGCATATTTTTCATCATGTTTGCCCTTTAAAGATAGGTTAACATATTTAATTTTCAGAATGCTATGGTGAGTAAAAGAGAACAAAATCAAGAGGAAGGTGGACACGCGAAACTTGACGAGGAAATTGTTGCTGAAGTTTTGTCCGAAAGAAACACATCAAGCACATTTCTAGTAAATATGGGTTTCCCCAATAAAAAATCTGGCAATACTACTTCATATATGCAGGTGCAAGAGCTGCGTGATCAGCTAAGAGTAGAGAAAGAGGATAATGCAAGGAAGCAGCATCAACTTACTGAACAGCTTGAATCTCAGCAACAAGAAATTACTGAATTGAAAAGGAAGCATCAGGAAGAGATGGACAACTTGAAGAAGAGCCAAGATGAGAAAATGGATGGTCTTCGGAAGAAACAAGATGAAATGGAGGCTATGTTCCGATTTTTCATAAGACAACAGCAGACCCAATCATCAATGGATCAAGGAACATCAAAGTAGTTTGTTAGGGGAAGATTTTTTGGGTATGATACTTTTAAGTGGTAGAAATGACTTTTGTGTTTTGGTGGCATGACGTTGAACTGTAGTTATTCTGATTTAGATGGTCTAACTTAGCTGTGTGGTATCTCTTTTGTATATGTCAGTAGGATGCTTATCTTACGGTGAAACACTGAATGGTATCTTTTATGCTATGTTATAGACATATTGAATGAAATATATGAATTCCTATTGGCATCACTCATGTGCAACTATATAAGTTTGTTTACAATATTACTTGAGCATGTACTGGTAACTGAATTACTAGAAACCAAAAATAGTAATAAAAAATTGTAAGCGTCATGGTGAACCGTGACGATTTGCAATGTCATAGCTACAACTATAAGGAGGCATCCACGTGGATTAGCTAGTGACGAATGTTGGATAATACATGACATAACTATATTATCATAGATTTTATGACGCTAGAAAAATCGTCATAGATCTATGACGAAAAAAGGTGATTCGTCATCAGAAACTTTCTATGACGCGGCTTCCATGACGATATTTGTGACGCGTTGTATTTGTCACAGGGGATCATCTATGACGAATTTAAGTTTTCTATGATACTTATTCATCGTCATTGAATCACAAATCAGTTGTAGTGGACTCGGATCGAATTCAGTTACCACATGCAATGGCTGCCATGTTGATTAGAGTTAAATTCATTTGTATTAATTCGTGAGATAAGTGTGTTGTTAAACCTGATCAATTAACACTAACTGCGTTCGAAGTCAGCTTGTGGTTGGAGTGAGGCCTATATATAAGGCGTATCGCTCGCGCCCTTAGATCGATGGACGTTGCAGCCATGGCGAGAAGCATCGGATTAGGTCAGCCGAGGTGTTCCAGAGGGAGCACCGTGGGTTCTAGGCCGAGGCGACCGCCATGGCGGAGTGCGGGGTTAGCTAGCGTCCAGAGCATCATAGTATCGTACGTGTTCTACTTCTACCCCGGCAGACGCCATGGCGGCGGCCCGGGGGGGGGGGGGGGGGGTGCGTGAGGAGGAGGAGGCGAATGGTTGAACAGGACGTGTCGAGGATAACGCTGGAGAATGTGGAGGCGAACCGGCCATCGACCGTTGTACGTGATCCACAAGCTGCAGGACGAGGCGGTGATTACCGTCGACGACGAGCGGCGGCATTAATATTAGGGGGACATGATTAGTCGTATGCATGGACACGTTGTAATTATTCGGATTCGAATCATTCGATTAGTAGCAAAGACATGTTGCAATTACTCGGATTAAGTTTGCCAATTCATTGAACTTGTTGATTAGATTTATAGATTACCAGTGTTACATTTGTCCGAAAACTTATTTGCCATTGACATTCTGACTTTCTCTGAGCTCAAATCTCTATGCAAAGAGGAAGCCACGGATTAGTTCTCTGTATTTGGGTGTTGGAGAAATACAATGATTTCACATTCTGTTTGTCGTAAATTGGAATTGCTTTTGAGGTTTTTTAATTAATTTATTTTTAACTTTTGTTATTAAATTATAAAAACATATATATATATATATAATTTATACATACAAAATATTTTTAATCGTTAATTTTTTTCTCTTATATTTAATTTTAGCGAAATGACGAGACTATTTTTTGTCATCGTTTGGATTATATTGAATCATATGCCAGAGACACATGAAATATATACGAGTCATCGACGGCATGATAGGCTGTCAAATAATTGAAGCACTACCAGTCGATTGCCAAAAAAAAACAGTTAAGTTTCATTAACCTCTTTTCATGTTTAGGATCAATGGCAACATGCTAAGGACATTGACATGTTCAAAGATAGAATCTAGGATTGGTTCTTCTCTAATCCAAATCAGCAACTAAAACTTATCTTATATATGTATAAAGATAGAGTTAGGTATCGTCTCGTTATTAATATAATAAAATATTCTTTTATTATTCATGTTTTCTTTTTATCCATCCCATGCAACACAATTTGCTTACATAAATACTAAGAGTCAGACTCTAAATCGTGTTATGTCAACCATTATTTTTTATTTTTCTCTCAACTCTTTCCATCTTATTAATAATTGACTCTTTACATATACTAAGGCCGCGTTCGGCCACCCTACGAGTTAACTAAGTCTCTCTCGTTTTCCGCGCACACATTTTCCGAACTGCTAAACAGAGTATTTTTTTAAAAATTTTTTATAGGAAAGTTGTTTAAAAATCATATTAATTTATTTTATATTTTTTAATAATTAATAATTAATTAATCATGTACTGATCTATTACTACGTTTTCCGTGACAGAGTATTAACTTATGCCCCCCTCCCTAACGCAGCCTAAGGAGAACAAGGTAATTGAGAAAGATAAAAAAAGGGCCATACATTACCGGTGGCCCATAAGAACTCGGATCCAACCCCAAGCTAGGCTCAACGAAAAGCTCGTGGCTCGATAGCTCGTTCAGCTCGTGGCTAGCTCGGCTCGGCTCGCCTCGCCTCGACTCATTTCAATTTCTTAACGAGCCAAGCCACCATTTTAGCTAGTTTGCTCGTGAGCTAAACGAGCCGCATCAAAGTAATTTTCTAGATTATTTTATGCCTTGATACTTATAATTTAAATAATCTTGATCATAAAATTATGGAGGCATGAAATTAAATTTAGATTATATTTTCATATTTTAATTAAATTTACATTATATTTTTCTATTTATATTTTTATGATCAATTTATAGTGCAAAGAATTCATATAAATGTTGTGGCTCACAAGCTATTTCAGCCTCGTTAACCAAATGAGCTATAACGACCCGGCTCGGTATCCCGCCCTACCCAAGCCCAATTTGCTCCCTCAAACCCGCTTGCTTTAACCCCAATTTTCCTTTTTTTTGTTTTGCAGCGCTTCGTGTGCGCAGTGCGCTAGCTATTCGAAGCGTGCTCTCGCTGGTCGCCGCTGCTCCACCACCTCCTCCCCCCTCCCGCGACTTAGGGTTTCGCGGCAGCGGCGGCGGCGTTGGCGAAGTCAGGCGGCCTCGGATCTACGGCTCCGTTGAGGTGAGCCGTCCCTGCGTCCCTCCCCTCACCCCCCCCTCCCGCTGGTGATGAGGGCCCGATCCCAGGGCTCCTCTCCTTGCGCACCCACGTGAATCCGTTCAATCAGGGCGTTGCTTGCTCGCCCTGCTGGCTCTCGCATGCGGAGCTTCGTGGGGATGCTTCTGGCGGGGGATTCGCCGCGTTGGGGACCCTCGCGTTTGGGTCTCTGCTTTGCGATTTTGCGGCGGGAACACGCGGTTCTGCTGTTAGGTTTGGGGATTTTGAGGGGTTTGGGACTGCTGTCCCCGAAACTTGATATCTTTTTGGTTGGATTTCGCATGGGGGAGCAATCTGTTGGCTCAGTCTATGAGTTTTCTTTAGAGAGTCGCTTTCTGGTTAGATCAGGGAAAGTTGCTCACGAGTTAGATCTTGAGGTTGCTATAGCAGTTTTGTCTTGTTTTGGATTGGAAATTTTTCGTCTTCGCTGCTCCAATCTTGTTGATGTATAATGTTCTCTGTACGGGAGCCCCGATGGGTTTAGGGTTCTTTTTTACATTTTTTATGAGATTAGTGGATAAATACCTGGAATGTGCCCGTTACTACTTATCAAGAGCTTCTCTTTGTTAGATTTTCAGTTATTTTTTTTCGTCCGGTGTGATGGAAAAACATGGTCTAACAATCTGGTTTTATTCCCTTTTTTTTCAGATGAAAAGCAAATGCAGTATGGTCTTTTGATTTTCTACTGGAAGATCGGACGATGTGTTGCCAGGCTGGACACCTTTGACATTCTGAGACAGTCTCAGGTTGGTTTCTATACGATGTTGCCATAATGTTCTGTTCTTTCTTGATGTGTAGAGTATGCCATGTTCCTTAAACCTTTTGGTGTATCTTGCATCAATGTAATACGGTCTGTAGACCATCCTTCTGAAAGGACTTATAACAAATCATGTAGATCCCAAGAACCCTTAATTAACTTGCTTCCGTGGATTTGTGGTTCTCTCCTTTGTGTCATTTTTGTGTTTCCTTCATTGTGGTGATTGTTGGCTGTTTTGAGAACATCAAGTAATCAGTAGCTTGCATGTGCTTACCCATTTGTACAATTGCATGCATATGTACTGCTAATAGCGCCCAAAATTACTGACAATGTTGTGACAATTGTTTAATCTCGAAACCAACGATTGCCGTGCTCTCTTTTCTTGCATGACCATCAGCTGGAACATGATATACTAGCTATATCACTGTCCATGTAATACGACACAATATGGCTGGGTTCTTGGATTCATGAGACGATATAGGTTTAGTGTTTTCATGTGCTTAGAGCTAGAATTGGGCGATGATTGTGGTAGGGGTGGAGACATAGGAATTCATGCGAGCTGATAGAATTATCTTTCTCACATGCAGGATTATGTAAATGCCAATTTTTGGAGTGTCTGCCCTTTTGGTTTAGTCTCCATTCTTCAAGACTATAGCTAGCAATTATATAAAGAAAAAAACGAACTGTTAATTGCCACCAAGTTGGCAAAATCGCTGGATACAACATTCGAGGGGAGAAACTTCAGTGGAAATACTAATAATATCAATGCCCCAAGGTCTCTGCAATCGGAGACAGTAACAACTGAACCTTAAGTCTCGACAAAGTCTGGCAAAACCACTGGAACACAGTAAATGAAGGAGAAACTTTGTTGCAACTTCTTGATGCCCAAGATTACTGCAAGTACCGCTTGATGTGATTTTCTTGATAGGTTGTGTTTATAAATTTGGCTGTCCTGTAAGTGTAGAAAGAACACATTGTGGTCATGCCTTTACCTGTAAGTTGTATAGTTCATTTGAGTGGTTGTAATTGTAATGTTGAATGAAGTGTTGTTTTATCCATGGGTTTTTATTGTGAATTATTCCAGATGAATAAAACATGGGTTTATGCCTGGTTGTGGAATTGATAAATTCTTCACAAGGCTTATAACTCCTGAAGGCCTTCTGTAGAAAACTTTCCTTTTTTCTTATTTCCACAGAAAGCTCATTTTCCATTGTATGATCATGTGCAACCTCGATGTTGGCATTTCTCCACCTCGACAGTGCCAAATCCAAAATCTCTATGGTTGTGGGTCAATTATTCAGATTACATGCTTAGTTGCGCAAGCTCTTCTAAAATTATTGTTCTACTCCGCTGTTATCAAGTTGTGTGACTAGTTGGCCAGTCAACAAGTCAGCCAGGGAGTAAAACCTGAGGGACACGACTCTGACTGGCTGGCACAAGATAAAATGGAGCTAGGGCAGGAGCTGCTTGGGAGGCCTGGTTTATCAGGCCACTATTGCTGACTGAATGAGTGACTGGTTTATCAGGCTACTATTGCTGAGTGAATGGGTGACAAGAGGAGAGCTTCCTTGGGTCCATTGGGTGCAAGCAGTAGCAGACTAGCGTAGAAGCAACCAGGATATGTGTAGTAAATAGTCCTATAGGAGTTCAATAAAAAGTAAATACTCTGGTAGTTAACTAAATGACTAGTGTTTGACTTGTTAGGAGTCAGGACTAGCGTCCAGGTTTGTGGAACAGCAATTCGATTTGACTTAACAACCATCTAGGGTCTTTGGCAGTCTAGTGAAGTTCCATCATGATCATATCTAATATTCTACATTATATAAATGTAGACTTATTGCATTTGTTTGGCATTCAAATTGATAATGACATGCTCTTGACAACTGTTGTGATATGTTGTTAATATCCCAAGCCCACTTACCTACATGTACAAGGAAGCAGATGGTAATGCTGAACTGGCCAAAGCAAGTTCAGTTTAGTACTTGTTGATAGGTTGCTGGATTGTTGAGTGTTCTGTTGCTTTGTCTTAGAAATAATCTAGATAGGTATGCTGGTTTTAGTCTGATGTGTGAAGGTAATCAATGTGTTCTATAGGATAAGTACACCTATTCCTGTTGGGATACGAGGAGTCAAGGAAGTTCCCAAACATCCTCAAAAATAATTCGTGGACATGCACACTACGGTGTGAATGCCCTGCAACAAATGTTGGTGTATGTGCAAAGCACAAACGAAACGAAAATACATAGAAAAAAGTATGCCCTGTACCTTTTCTGTTGAGGCTATCATATCTTTGCCACCCCATTTGACAAGAAAATTTTCTTAGGTTTCTGGGACATATATCTTATATTCTGATCTTCATAATGGGAGCGGCTAGCCATTTAGGCAGTTTTCCTTGATAGTGGGAAATCTGTTCCGGTATACCTCTCCTGCTTTTACATACTTCCATTGTTTGGTTTTTAGCTGATAACTGCTGCAAAATTTGAGTTTTAAAACTTAATCAGCTGTAGGCTACATGATCAGAGTAATTGATATGGACTTGATCTTGGGTGCTAATTTATTCTACAGTTGTCAGTCAGTTGTTAAGTGCCTCAACTTTGTGAATGTTTCTGAATGCTGTCCTTTGGGACAACATATCTGCAGCTGTAGGCCAACTTACTTTCAGTTACTACCGTTGTTGCTGTCTCTCACTTTTGTTGTTCAAGCAATCTATTCTTATCGATAATGATATATGCACATGATCTTTGACTATTTCAGATAGATTGACAAGAATACTTTTGGATAAGGGAAGGGAGATTGTGCACCTGGAACTAATTCTTTGTTGGACTAATAAAGAAAGGTTGGAATGACTGGCGAACCTAGGAAAGAGCGGTCCAAGTGGGATTCAAAAGGACCTCCTGATATAGTTGAGATCAGTGAAGATGAGTCTCTTCCTATGAATATGGATGATCATCGTAAAGGTGGTGATTCGCTCCCTAATCAGGATTTCTCTCATGGTAATGACAATCAAATTGGTGAGGCTGATGGACTCAACAAAGATATCAAAGAAAGGCCATCCAAGGCATCCTCTGAAAGACTGCCTCTTAGAATGGGTGATGAGGATCATAACAAAAATGGCTGGCACAACAGAGGCTTTGAAAAGGCAGGCAGATATGCAGATGACAGAAAGCGTGGTGATGGGTGGGGTACAGCTCTTAGCCGTGGTTATTCTTCTAGGATGTCATCTGGTCCAGATGTGTGGAAGCAGCGCAGTCGCAGTCCACTATCTCCGAGAGGTGGTTGGAACAGGTCACGCAGGTGTGTTTGAACAAGTAATTAGTTTGATTAACTGTGCAATTGGTAATCTTTCCTTGTATCCCATAGCAGCTTTCGGAGATGATTTATAATAAAATTGATCAAGAAACTGTAAATATCCTAGATATATTCTATAGTTTGCTTATTCTTAAATGAAGATAAACTACAAACTAGAAATGGGGAGATACAGAATGTAATTTATCTTTAAGTCAATACTTATTGAGAAGATCAAAGATGGTTTTCACATAAGAAGTTTCCATAATTTCTATGGAGTACACTTATTTGGAAAAATCTGGTTACTAGTTTTTCCTCTTTATTGAATATTTGTTTTTTTACACTTTACAGGAACAGAAGCCGCTCTAGAAGTAGAAGCAGAAGCAGGAGCAGGAGCATAGGGAGAGGTAGAGGCACAAGCAGAAGCAGAAGTCCTTACTTCACTGACCGTGGATCTGAGTGGAGGGCTGAGAGAGGCAGAGCACCTGGAGGACCTGCTCTTCCCTGTAGAGATTTTGTAGCTGGTAGATGCAGAAGAGGCTCGAATTGCAGGTTACCTCATGAAGATGGTGTGCGCAGGCAGTTTGATGAGCATTATCCTGTAGACTCAAGGGAAAGGTATGGGCATCAGAATAGGGAATTCATGGATTCACGAGAACAGGATGATTATTTAAGGAGTAGGCCATCTCGAGGTGGCCATTATGATGAAGGGACCTGGGAAAGACCTGAACCCCCTCGAAGGGACTATCGGTCTACAATGCAGTGCCATGATTTTGTCAAAGGAAGATGCAGCAGGGGTGCAAATTGCCGATACATTCATGATGATTCCACTTCTCATGTTGGATGGAGAGATGAGGTTAGAGGGAGTGCTATTGGTAGAGGTGGCCCTGATTCATCGTATGGGAGCAGGACCGAGCACCGTAGGACAAATAAGAACCCCTGTAAATTTTTTGCTGATGGTCGATGTCGTCGCGGCCAAAATTGCCCATATCTGCATGAGGAAGCTTCGCAGAGCCAAATGGGACTGGGTGCACCTGATGAGCCTTTGGGTTACACTGGTGGGCCTACAACAAGAGGAAATTACTCAAACTGGAGTGAACAAAATAATGCTGTGCAAGCAAGTTCTCATATTTTGTCCAGAGATGACAGAGAAAACCCTGTTCCTCAGAGTACCGGCAGAAGTGATTCTCGATATGAGAACAAAAACCGGCATTCCAAAGATGCTGGAAGTAGTCAGTACCAAATATTTCCTCAGGAAGGTTTTGGTTCACTAGAGCAAAACAAACCTGAAACAGCTGCTTCACAACCGTCGCAATTCTTACCATCTGTCCAAACAGGTGCAGAGAGCATAAATATTGACAAGGTATCTGACATGGGTGGTCAGAGTGGACCTGGAAAAGTTGGCAATTTGAGTATGCAAATTAGGATGCACTCTGCTAATCCTGTAGGAGGACAAAACTTGGGGGAAAAGGCAGATATCCAAGATGCAATTCCTCAAATTTCTGCTGCACTATCTCTTCCAGTCACCACCCAATTGCAAAATATTGCATCCTCAGTGACTTTGAATGGCCAGCAAAGTGACTTTTCATTACATTCAAACAGACAGGATCAGTTTGTGGTTCCTCATGCAACTATAAACAACTCTGCTCCTAGCATGCAGAGCCAGCCAGTTGCTCCTTATATGGGGCAAAGCCAACAGGGCTACATTATGGGGGCACAAACATCGCAAGATCTCTCTGCTCGTAATGGACAGATTTTCAATGTTGTTGGCCAAGTTCCGCAGAATCTTCCAACAATTGTGCATGCTGGGCAGAGTCAGGGAACAAGTGATACACCCAACCCAGGGCGAGATAGTGGTGATCAAAGCTTGCACAATACACATAATTTCCAGCCTGTTGCTCCAAATGAGCAAACTCAGAGTCAAACCTTGCAAGGGTTGTCAGTGGTTGCCAGTTCCAGCTTAGTTGATATGGCTGGAGCTCCTCTTTCACAGAATGCAGTGTCAAGTTTGACTGCATCTTTGGCGCAGTACTTTGCTCCTTCTCTGACAGCTGATACCACTGGGCTGCAGTCGTCTCAGCCTAATCCAAATTCAAGCTTGATGACCAATTCATCTGCTGCACCTCAAGCGGTTCAACCTAATCACTGGCCTTGGTTACAACAAGCAGGAATGATTCAACCCCCACATCTTGTTCCATCTGAACAGCCAGCGTCCCAGATATTTCAGGCACCAATGGCTGCTGGTAGTAGTAATGGCAACCCTCTGGTTTTACCCCATTCGGTTGCACCGACTGGTCCTGCAGCTGTCTTGGCCAATGAAATTGCACCTGCAGAAAATAAGAAAGAAGAACCCAAAGACACTGATGCTGAGGCTCATGAAGATGGTGAGAACAAGAAGAGCAAGGATTCCAAGGCGCTGAAGATGTTTAAGCTTGCACTGGCTGATTTTGTGAAGGATGCACTTAAGCCTACTTGGAAAGAGGGTCAAATGAGCAGAGATATTCATAAAACAATTGTGAAGAAGGTTGTCGACAAAGTTACAACCACAGTTGAAAATACTCCTCAAACAAAAGAGAAGATTGATATTTACATGTCCTACTCCAGAGAAAAGCTAAACAAGCTCGTACAGGTAAACTCAGCCTCCACCCTCAGCGCTGTGTACCCAATCTCTTATTTCTCTATTTGAAAAATTTAAGCTCAACTTCTATTATCTCAGCACTCTAATTGGGCTGTGTTATGTGCAGGCATATGTTGGCAAGTATGTCAAGAAAGATTGATGGCATCGTGCCTTCCTGCCTTTGTGTTAGAAAGATTGAAGCAGCCTTAGCTGTCCCTAAGTTTTAGGATTCTTTTTTTTGGGCTTTAAAAACTAGTTTAGGATCCTGTAATTTAGGGGATTTATTTAAAATAACAAACATATATTTCTTGGTCTTCCCTATTTCTATGATCACTATGGTGGTTTGACAAGTAGTATTGCTGGTTCTAGCGACTGAACCAAATGTCACCTCAGTGTAACTTTTGTAGAATACTCATCTGAATTCATGGGGCCTTCTGTTTGAGATTATGCAAGCTGTGGATCATATGTACGATCGTGTGGCTGAGTTACAGCTGATGGTTGTGTTTGTGCTAATCATGCCTCAACATTATATCATCACCATTGTCAGAGTGACATAAATATGAGCAGTTCTTTGTGCCTGAATTTTATTTGATGGATCGATCCATTTGCAAGGCCACGGCTGCTGCACGTATACCTGCTCGACAACAACAGCTTCGGCTGCATGCATGGCATGAGCTTCCTGGCATCTTCTCATGCTTCTGAAGTTGTTGTAGTAGTAGCAGCATCATACCATCTTTCTTCCATCTGCCTATCTAGCTAGCGTGATTCATCGTCCGTCCATCCATGGCCAAAGATAACAATAGGATATTTTCACACATTTTATTTAGTTGGTCCTGACCAAAGCTCATGTCTGAACAATTAATCACCACAACCAGGACAGCTTAGTAGAAACAAAAAAGAAATCTTGCTTCGAACACCTTGACCAGTGCATGCAGCTGCAACAACAGCGTAGCAAGAAGGGTTTTGCATCTCACATGCATCTATTCTTGTGTGGTGGTTGGTGAGAGAGAGAGAGAGGGGATCTCTGAATATTAGGATGCAGAGTCAAAGAGGCGAAAGAACATTAGGATGCAGACTGCAGGCTGCTGCTTGGCTACGCCGTCTAAACTGCGCTGACACGACAACAGCAAAGGAACCATCTCGTTTGCTACTGAATGTTCTGAATATGGGACATATCAGTGTCAATGTGGAGCTATCACCTGCTGCTTTGATGTGTCATCTGAAGTTGTGAAGCTGCTGCTTGGGATTGTGAGCCTGCCTGGCTAAATAGATGGGCTCTGTGTAGGAGTACTAACCAATTCCTTGGTGAGTATTAGAGGAAGTTTGTACAAGTTTAGTAGTACTAATTAATTCCTTGGAGTTATATTATTGTCCATACTCGTACCTTTTTGGTCCCTGGATTGCCCATTCAATTTGCAATGCTTGTCTATGTGTATCAGGTCAGGTGTATGAGTCGTGTGCTTTGACCAATTGGTACCCCAATCAGCATATTTACAACGTAAAATAATTTGTAAATAAAGTTTATATATATATATATATTTGGCAATCTAAAAACATTGACTAAAAATAAACTATGATGAAAAAAACATAAATTAGCTACAAATTAAAGATAAAAACTTTAAATTTTAACTTACAAATCTAGGTCTAAGAAAAACGAAAAGATATCTTATAATATAAAACATAGACAATACTACCCTACCCTAGTCCAATTTAAACTCAAACCAAATTAACAAAAGTTGTTTGAGCTTCGGCTTTATAAGTTAGTACATGCCTACGACCAATTTTAAACTTTAATACTTGATTTTAAATTAATCCATTTTTCATTTTCGTCACTCAACTTTATCTTTAACCACTAAAATGATAGGTATAGAAGTTTACCTCTAACCATATTTTTATCATCCCATATTACCGCTCAATAAGACAACCAACATTATTTTTTGTCGTACCAAAATACTGGCAAATCCAAAAAAAAAATCTCAATTAAACCATGACACCAGAATCTATGCAAAATCTGAATCACCAAACCACAACGAAAAAAAAGGAGAACAACTTGCTATCCTCAGGGAAAACATGCGTCGATGTTATTAAAAAGAAGCAAGATTACTGTCGTAAAAAAACAGCAGCATTACTTATCTACCTAATATTTAATTTTGGATTAAAAGATTAGGACGTAGATGGTACAACTGTCTTTGTCAGGTAAGCGTTACAAAGTATGCTCCATATCTGTAAGCATAGGTGGCCATATGAGTAATGTAAATTAATCACATACTTTATTTATTTTATATTATAAGATATTTTGCTTATCCATAAATCAATCCTATCAATACTTCTCCATAAATCAATAAACATGTTTTATATATGTTTTATATACTGATCTATTTCGACGCAATGGTGATCTTTTGTTTTTTTGGAAAAATAAAACCACATATTCTAAAAGAAATAATTTATAAATATAACTTTTATATATGTATTCTTGACGATATAAAGCAAAGACTTAAAAATAAACTATAATAAAAAAATCTTAAATTATTTTTAAATATACGAATAGACGAGTACGCAAATCTTTATACTGTGAAATGATTTATTTATTTTTTGTCACGATCAAGCTTACAAGTAGCCGTCATCACAACTGATCCACTTGGAACCCTGTCCACTAAATAGATTCACATAATATTCTCACAAAAGAAAAAAAAAACGTCACTCGTGGCCGCCTACGTGGACAATAATCTCACCCTGACCTGCGATAGAACAATCCACGCCGTCCATTTCCTCATCCAATCACATGGGCGGCCCAGGACGCTCCACGTGTCCCCCTCGTCCAGACAAAAAAAAAAGCAAATCTCGAGGCGACGGCGAGAGACCAGACCACGGCTCGCTCGCTCCCCCGCCACACGTGCCGAAAAGCCCGCCACGATCCGGTGGGCCCGGGCGCGACGCTCCCTGCGCCGGGTCCACCGAGCGCCCGGCGTAGACGCCCGCGCGGACCCGCCACCTCGCTGTGAGAGGGGCGCACGTGGGCCGGGTCCACGGTGGACGCACCTACCCCGCGCGGAGAAATTCCAAGCGCGACCGGCTTATATACCCGCCTCGCGTACCCGCTCCTTCACCCCCACCGCTTCTCCCCATCCTTTTTAATTCCACCTCGTCGGAGACGCCATGGCCGCCGCCGCCGCCGCCGCCGTCGGGAACCCTAGCGCCGCCGTAGCTGCGACGAGGGTGGGTGGGGCGAAGGCGAAGGCGACCCCGCCTCCCCGTGTGGCGGGTCTGAGGGTGGCGGGGCTTGCTCAGCGGAGGGGCTCCTCCGTGGTTGTGGCCGCAATGCAGCCGGCGAAGGCGGTGGCCGCGGAGGCGTCGCCGGCCGCGGAGGTGGGGAGGAACGGGGCGGCGCCGGGGCTCGCGAGGCCCGACGCGTTCGGGAGGTTCGGGAAGTTCGGGGGGAAGTACGTGCCGGAGACGCTGATGCACGCGCTCACCGAGCTCGAGGCGGCGTTCCACGCCCTCGCCGGCGACGAGGATTTCCAGGTAACCGTCGCGCGGGTTTGTGGATTTGGGTGCTCATCTGATTGGGAAAGTGTTTTCGTTTGGGATTCTTTCGAATCCCCCTAACTTTATCATTTTTTGGACTTCGTCATTTCATTTCGCATCGCCGAACGAACTGGTTGATGATTGGAGATGTCGACGCTGATTTGCAGGATTTAATCCGCAAAGTTTACATATTTTTTTTGTGGATCAGTGGCGATTGGCTTGGTTGAACCCGTAAAGTTTGCATTTTGTGGCTATGATTAAGCCGATTTCTTCGATTGCCTCTGGCTCATACGAGTAATAAAGATTTAATGTGTAAACTTTGCTTTTTTTTTTTTCATTTTTTGGTGGATTAATGGCGATTGCGTTGGTTCTGTCGGTAAAGTCTACATTTTTGTGGGTATTATTTTTTTTGAACGAAATTTTTGTGGCTATTATTAAGGCGATTTCTTCGATTGCCTCTGGCTGATGCGAGTACGTGATGCTCATCGGTTTCCTCGATCGCTGTTTTGTGGTAGAGGGGAGAAGTCACATCATTCTGTACAACCAAATTGTGCTTTGAGACTGATTGATTTCTGACAGAGATTCGGCTCTTTTCGTGTGTGGACCCTTTCCGACAACTGCACTCACATACTTAGGAGCTCCTATTTAGATAATTACTCCCGAGATCATTTGACGTTTGAGCCCTTATTCTGGAAGCAACTGTATTTGATCTATAGTTATGAAGGCCTTTCAAAGATGGGTTGCATTTTGATTGCGAAAATGTTTAGTGCCTTTTTTGTGTATCATGTGAGAAAAAGCTAGCTAGTTGTTCATCACCGTAATGCCTTAAACTTCATATGATTCTTGAATCATGCGAAATGTTTATAAGTATCCATTGCTTATATGGAGATTGTGAAATGAAAGAGAGATGTGTACTGTGTTTTTGACACCTCTTTCTTGCTCTTTGCAGAAAGAACTCGATGGCATCCTCAAGGATTACGTCGGCCGTGAGACCCCTCTGTACTTTGCTGAGCGATTGACTGAGCATTACAGGCGTGCTGATGGCACAGGCCCTCTGATTTACCTCAAGAGGGAGGATCTTAACCACACCGGTGCCCACAAGATCAACAATGCTGTCGCGCAAGTTCTGCTTGCCAAGAGGCTTGGGAAGGAACGGATCATTGCTGAGACTGGCGCTGGCCAGCACGGTGTTGCCACTGCCACGGTGTGTGCTCGGTTTGGGCTGGAGTGCATCATCTACATGGGTGCTCAAGATATGGAGAGGCAGGCGCTTAATGTTTTCAGGATGAAGCTTCTTGGAGCAGAGGTATGGTGGAAGCTTGTATCTTTTGTGCCTGCAATCGTTTAAACTTGTTTCCCAACATGTTTTGATGACCCCCTTTGTTGGAACAGGTGAGGGCAGTACATTCTGGAACAGCAACTTTGAAGGATGCCACCTCGGAGGCCATCCGTGATTGGGTCACTAATGTGGAGAACACTCACTACATTCTGGGCTCAGTTGCTGGTCCGCATCCATACCCGATGATGGTGAGGGAGTTCCATAAGGTGATTGGCAAAGAGACCCGCAGACAGGCCATGGACAAGTGGGGTGGCAAGCCTGATGTGTTGGTTGCTTGTGTTGGTGGTGGATCAAACGCCATGGGTCTCTTCCATGAGTTCGTTGATGATCAAGATATTAGAATGATTGGAGTGGAGGCTGCTGGTCATGGTGTAGACACTGACAAACATGCTGCCACTTTGACAAAGGGAGAAGTGGGAGTTCTCCATGGATCATTGAGTTATGTGTTGCAGGATGATGATGGACAGGTTATTGAACCACACTCCATTAGTGCTGGGTGAGTATTCAGTTGTTTGCATCGACAGTAATTTTTTGTTACAGCAGTTGGGCTAACCATCCATGTTGTTTTGAATGATAGACTCGACTACCCTGGTGTTGGGCCTGAGCATAGCTTTTTGAAGGACATTGGACGTGCTGAATATGATAGCGTGACAGATCAGGAGGCACTGGATGGTATGTGTTTCAGTGTCACTATCTGATATTTTCCTTCCACTTGATTGGTGGAGTATCTACTAAATGTTGATAGTATCTGTGACAACAAATTGGCTAATGTTGACAACCAACAGCTTTTAAAAACAGT
Source organism: Oryza brachyantha (assembly GCF_000231095.2). NCBI lineage: Eukaryota > Viridiplantae > Streptophyta > Magnoliopsida > Poales > Poaceae > Oryza > Oryza brachyantha. The sequence goes on from NC_023170.2 coordinate 1,413,005, forward strand.
GATCTAAATAATATATATTGTGAATATTCTGAACTTTGATAATACGAGTTTGAATGGGGGCAGAGGCATCAAATTTCTTGTTTGGAGCCTCTGTCATTGTACTGATATTGGAACTGTGGTCTATCGGTATCTGATTCACATGTTAGATGTAAATTATAGATTTACACTGGAAATTTACCTTTGCAGTTGAGTTAGCAGTACATCTGAAAGTGACCCTGAATTACACAAAATTAAAACCAGGGAGGTTCACACCGGGACTCGGCAGCTTGGGAGCTGTCGCATGCATGCATGTTAAACATTTAGCCGATGTTCTGATCTTGATTGTTGAAACATGTAATAACATAATCCCAACTCTTAACACATCTGACTGAGTCGTATGAATTGTGGTGTAGTCTTTCTATATTTTTAAAAAAACATTCTAACTCATGTGTTCCACATCTTCACTGACATAATGATAAATATTTACCTGATATCCCAGCCTCGCATGTTGCAATATCTTACTCTTGAGTGCCATGCTTAACATCTAACCCTTCCTTTTGCAATGGTATCTTCACATGCAGCTTTCAAGCGCGTCTCTCGTCTGGAGGGCATCATCCCAGCTCTGGAGACGTCCCATGCGCTTGCCTACCTGGAGAAGCTCTGCCCAACGCTGCCGGACGGCACAAGGGTGGTGGTGAACTGCAGTGGAAGAGGAGACAAGGATGTCCACACTGCCAGCAAGTACCTTGATGTCTAAAAACTCTAGAAAGGGGCTAAAAACGATAGCTTTTTCCATGAGCAGTTTTGAAAGGGTGCAATACAGCAATTGCTTAGCTTTGTTCTTTGGATAAAAGTACCAATAATGCTTGGAAGTTTGTATTAGCTACAAGTATCTTGGTTTGTTTGTCTTGTAATCTGAATGATCGTATTGGTGGAGTTGGTAAATATAGCTAAATAAACACCAAGCTTTCTCTGTTGGTTTAGCATATCTCTGCAGATTTGCTCATAGTATGCTGTGCTATCTGGATCTTAGTTTTCTTGCTACTTTGTGATGGGCTAATGTCTGAAGAAGTATGAGTAATTCTAGCAATGAACATGACGAAAGCAACAAGCATCTTCCTTGCACTACTTTCCTTGCAATTTTTCACATTTGCCAGTCAAAAATGTACTACTGTCTGCTGCATTTCTCGGACATCATCTTCCTTGTACAGGACTGAGATATGTCGACAGCTGACAGCAACCTGCTCTGACTAAACCAACAAATTTGTTGGGTGTTAGGGCCATCATTTAGGTTGTGCTAGCTTATCTGTCTTTAAAGCTGCCACCGCAATGGTTGTTGCTTCTGCTGATCTATGTCTGTTTTTGTTTGGAGCACCTGAACCTCATTTTGTATTAGATGCATAAGTTGCTAGGTTTTGACAGCATCTGAATAAAAAAGGAAAGATGGCCTTCTCTTGCAAAACTTTACAATGGACAATATATGTTTTTGAGATATAGGATATGGTTTACTAGGTTTTGACAGCATCTGAATAAAAAGGAGAAATGCCCTTTTCTTGCAAGGCTAACCATGGGCTTTGGCAGCATCTGAATATAAAAGAGAATTTGCCTTATCTTGCAACCAAACCATGGGTACCATGACACTCCCTCTATGACTGCGGGAGGGAATAGAGGAGAGAGACAAGGGACAACACAGAAGAGGACGCAGTCACCAAGATGGAGGACCGAGACGACACAGAAAGAGACGCGGTCATCAAAGTGGAGGACTATCCATCAGAGATGCAATCGATGATGGAGAAACAAAGAAGAAAATACGATGAAACACAAGATTTCAAATTCAGTCGCAATCGTTCGCTTCGCTCCCGTTACGACTGAGGGGGAATGTTAGAGATATGGATACATACGGTTAGAGGTAACAGAGTCCAATATAAACTCTAGAGATAAAAATAAAATCCTAAAGAGATATGATAAAATATTTATCTTGTACTCCAAGTTTCTATCTCCTATGTAGATTATAAATATACATACGAGGGTCAGTGTAATGTACAACAGAAGACAACAAATCATATAGTTTCTCCCCTTCTAATATTTTCCACAGCCTGGCGTCCGACGTGTAGTTGCCGCAGTAGGAGACGATCTGCTTGGCGGCCGCGGCGAGGCAGGCGTCGCAGTCGCCGGCGGAGACGTCGCCGCGGCACTGCGCGAGGCCGTAGAAGACGGCGTCGCCCCTGCCGGCGGAGGAGGTGGCGAAGCCGCCGTTGGAGCGCGCCTTGGCGGTGAGGCCGGCGAGGAGGGAGTTGACGCTGCGCCGCCTGGCGATGAAGTTGCTGTCGCTGATCTCGGAGCAGAAGCTGCCGGTGGGATACGTCGCCGTCGAGGCCGCCATGCCCAGAAGTGGGAGCAACGCCAAGGAGACAAGGACGGCGAGCACTACCAGCTGCTGGGAACCGTAGGCGCTTCTGCTGGATGCCATGGCTCCAATTTCTCATAATGTTATTAGCTTGCTTGTGTTTGATTATGTGTGGGAATCGGGAGGGGATGGGTGGACTTTATAAAGGTGAGGATTGCATTGTATGTGCTGGGCGTTGTATCAAGTCGATCAAAACCTTGTTCTTGATTGCAGACTTTTTCTGACTGCTCGATCAATTGTTCTTGTGGTTGGAGAAATGTGCTAATTGCGGGGAAACATAGTATCAAAATTAAACCCTTGTTCTTCGTCGCTGACTTGTTTTGACTGTTCAATTGGTCACATATATATACTTAGGCCGCGTTCTTCACCTCCACTAAATTAATTTATCACCCTCATTTTGTATTTTTTATAAAAATTCTATAGATAAGTTGTTTTAAAAAATCATATTAATTTTTTTATATTTTTTAATAATTAATAATTAATTAATCTTGTACTAATTTATTAGTTCGTTTTTCCGTATCATGATAAGTTAACTTACTTGCGTCCAGGGGCCATGCATGTCCATGTCTTTTTTTTTTTTTTTGAATCTTGCATGTCCATGTCCTTGCATGCGGATGGGCACTCTTGCTGATCACCTCACCTACATATGGATGTCGTGGACTAGCTAGCTGGCTGGCGGCTCGATTGGTCGAATGCAGCCAGAGCGAGACTGTGGGCAAAGCTATTGCATGCCGAGTCACCGCTGTCCTTGCATGCATGCATGCACTTAGGTGGTGTTTAGTTACCAAATTTTTTTTTTAAAAACATCACATCGAACATTTGACCGGATGTCGAAAAGAGTTTTCAGATAGGAATGAAAAAACGAATTTCACTGCTAGCCTAGAAACCGCGAGACGAATCTTTTGAGTCTAATTAATCTGTCATTAGCATATGTTGTTTACTGTAGCACTTATGACTAATCATGCACTAATTAGTTTTAAAAAATTCGTCTCGCGATTTCTTACATAACTATGCAATTAGTTTTTTGGTTCATATATGTTAATTGTTTTATTTAGATGTCCAAAGATTCGATGTGATGTTTTTGGAGAAATTTTTTGGGAACTAAACAAGGCCTTAGCAAGTACTACTCTGCCCAAAAAAATGATTTCTGAGTTTTTTGGTCGAGCGTTTGATCATCAGTCTTATTTAAAAAATTTATTAAAAAAATTAAAAAAATTAGTCACATGTAAAATACTATTCGTGATTTATCACGTGGTTTATCATGTAGTAACAATAAAATTATTAATCATAGAAAATTTTCAAATAAGACGAATAGTTAAAATTCTATCAGAAACACATAAAAATTAGTTTATTTTGGGACAGAAGCCGTAGCAGCGTGGGCACGAACACGAAGCACTTGCTCTTGCAGACTTGCGGTTTCGTGAGGGGGTCTTGTCTACTATTTCTATTTGCCTTGAGAAATCAGTCAAATTTTGGCAGCCGCAATCGCTTTAAAATTAATTCGTACCATACCGCTCTTAGTTTGGATTGGGTATCAATATATCCCTATTTGCGTCCATCATATAAAATTTTCTCTCGGGCAACTTGTTATTGTTGTGGAGCTGGACTGGAACTAAGGAGTACATAGCGCAATGTGTTCTTTTGTGGAAGGAAGATATAAGACGGAAAATTGAAGTCCATTAGACATTCTATAGATCAGCCACGTGACCCTCTAATAAAGTAGAGAAATCCTATAAATTCTAATCAAAAAACAAAACATCCATACATTGATTTTCACTTAAACGGGTGGGAAGATCATTAGATTAGAGAACCTATAAAAAGCAAACCACATCCTAACACCCACCTGTCCCTTGCGAACTTTTTTTAACTTTTTAAACCTTTTTAATAAATGATTTTATTACTGAACCTCTGGAAAAAATATTTGTATAGTACGAATCATTTGGTCACGCCACCCACATTGACGTGGCAAAATGGCTTACGATGCCATTATCGATGACGTGGAAGCATTGTCTTGTCTTGTTTGGTGTGGTAAGACTGGCACGTCATGCCACGCCTAGTGCCGACTAGGTTGTATGACAGTGTTGTCTTGCCACACCATCCACACTGGCGTGGCCAAAAGGTTCAATTTTGGAAATATTTTGCCCGGTGGTTTAGTAATAAAATTATTTGTTAAAAATGTTTATTTGCTAAAAAGGAGCTATTTGGATCCAGAGACTTTTTTGCGGTCCTCGTCACATCGGATGTTTGGACGTTAATTAGGAGTATTAAATATAAACTGATAAAAAAACTAATTGCATAAATAAAATCTATTTCATTAGATAAATTTTTTAAGCATAATTAATCCACGATTAGCAAGTGTTTACTGTAGCATCACATTCGCTAATCATGGACTAATTAGGCTCAATAGATTCGTCTCGCGAAATAGTCCAGAGTAAAGAGTAGGTTTTATTAATAGTCTATATTTAATACTTCTAATTAGTGTCCAAACATTCGATGTGACATGCACTAAAAAAGTTAGAGGGAAACAAACACCCCCTTAGCTACCCCTATATACTTGAGGTAGACATGGTGGCCAGTAAATTATGGCACTGTTTAGTTCCCAAAATTATTTTTTAAAAACATCACATCAAATTTTTGGATACCTAAATAGAGTATTAAATATTGATAAAAATTAAAACTAATTACATAGTTATAGGGAAAATCGTGAGACGAATCTTTTTAGCCTAATTAGTGCATGATTAGCCATAAGTGCTACAGTAACCAACATGCACTAATGACGGATTAATTAGACTCAAAAAATTCGTCTCGCGGTTTCCAAATAGAATCTAAAATTTATTTTATAATTAGACTACGTTTAATACTTTAAATGTGTGACCGTACGTACCGATGTGACCCATCTCCTCAAAATTTTTGGGAACTAAACGGGGCCTAAGCTACAAGTTGGTGCACTATGGGTGTATATATATATTTCCCGCTCTATCTTCAACCTTGTTCGTTGTTCCACAATCTCCGGCCATCATTATGTGTTGCATGCAATGCAAGGACTGAGGGAGTTAGCAACAACTACTCACAATAGATGCTTTGAGGGATGGATTGTAGAGTACACACAACGGCTGGGTAGTAAACCTAAATAGCAACTGGCTAGTTTTAGTATGTACTATACGATGCAACAACCAGTAGTAGTCAACTGCTGCAACATAACTAGAAGAGAGGAAAGAAAATTAGTTCAAGCCAAAAGCTTGTAATACACACAGCGGCGCTAGGTAGTAAACCTGAATAGCAATTGGCTAGTTTTAGCACGTACTATACGGTGCAACAACCAGTAGTAATCAACTGCTGCAACATAACCAGAAGAGAGGAAAGAAAATTAGTTCAAGGCAAAAGCTTGTAATAATGTTGTGTTTGTGAGCTAAGCTCAATATAGATCAATGGAAAGTGGTCCTGATCTGCATTTGTATAAGTTGGCACGGGTGAGACCAAGACAAAAACGATCTCGGGCCATGGTTAAGACAGTCCTTCGGCCGCCGCGTTCAGGACGTACTAGACGGTCACCACGCTACCTCTGTCTATAAAGGAGTATCAGTGGCTTAATGTTATTAACACAATGGTACAGTAGTGGATCCAAGAGTCACGTCTTCCTCCTAGCCACATCTAGGGCAACCTTCTTCTACCTCCGACGGCAACAGAGCGAAGACGGAAGGAGGCAGAGGAGGAGCCGTGCGTTACTGCGTCGAGCTAAGAGTGCTTAACGACGACCAGGGTCCCAAGTTCACCGGCTACTTCACCTCCTCGGCTGAACGTGCTGAGGTGAGATGCATCCCCCTCAGGGGCGGATCCAGATTAGCAAATTAAGGGGGGCTAATTGTCTTGTTCCTCCTTTAGCCCCCTACACTTCATATTTTCTCTATTTTTCTTCCCTTCATTCCTCTATTTTCTATGGGAATCCAGCGGGTAGGGGGGCTTGAGCCCCCCAGCACCCACGCTGGATCCGCCCCTGATTCCTCCTCCCTCTCTCCTGCTCGGCTATGCGTGATTTCGGTTGTTCTGGATCACGTTGTGCAAGATGTTTTCTCGTTTTTTTGGATAGTTCTTTGATAACTTCCTTGTTGCTTGAATGCAATCCCCCCTGGGATCACTTGCTTGGTGCAAGTGGGGGTTGTGTTTTGCTTGGATTCTCATGTTAATTAGATGGAGAAGGGAAAATCTAAGCGTCTGTTGCAACTTTTTCTGGATGCTGCATCTCATTTATGAGATGTATGCATGCAGTGATCCATACGTGTTAGTACTGATCCCTAACCATTTTGTTTGTCTTTTTGGTTAAACTAACCCAAATCCTTGCATGTGTCTGGATTCCTCTGCGTCTGAAGAATTTCATTTCACATACGTGAATTGATCCACAAAGTATGTTGTGTTGCATTCTTCTGCATCTGTAGCTTTCCATTTCAGAGATATATGGACTTATCCGAAGCATCATGTTTGGTCGATAAATCATTTTGTCATTTTACTTGTGTAAAGGGTAGTGACTGAACAGGCTTGATCATTCATTTAACTTTGCCTAAAAACAATGATGAACGTTGGCGGTGGTCCTGTTGATTTTGATCCGAATGAACATGTATATGGACGTTTGCTCTCCCCATATATATGCAATCTACTTCGATTCATGTTTGACGTGAGCCTAATTTTTGTTGCATCTAAATGGTTTCGCGATAACCGGATTTAACACCATGGGTGAACTCGTAAACTCTGTTACCTTAGCATACCATGAGAGACGGTGGCTGGATGCTAAAGAAACAGTTGCTATGATCTTAAACCCTAGTCCGTTTATGTGGAATGATGGAGCATTCGATGATGGTAGCATGTATCGGGACTGTTTCTTTTTCGTAACAACTCCGCAAAATCTCTAAGATTCAGCCGACCTTTCTAGGGCAGCAGATGGCAGATGGCTCCTCTATGGTAGCAGTGGTAGAAGAAAAGAGAACTTTATGACCATAAAGAAAAATTTGATGACCAACAGAGCTTTCATGGATGCGAACAACATTCCTGTTCATTGTCTGGAAGTGAGGGGTACACTCCGTGCCCGTCGTCGCTTTGTCCTTCAGAGGGTTGTATTTCCACGCCCTGTCGAAGATAAATATAAAACGGATGGAGACTTTTGTCTTTTGCATGCTACATCTGCCAGCAAAATACTTGTTCATTTGGCTAGCAGATCACTATTAATATATATTATATATTACATATAATATGGGAAATAATCCAAATCGATTATGATGCAGAAAATTTGGTTGAAATCAAATATCTTTCCATGATCCAGATAAAAAAAAATGCCTTCCAAAAAATTGTTGATCAAGATATTGGTCACAGAGCCCTTTTCCATACGACACTCTAGTAAATTAGAGAAATTCTATGTTAACCATTGATAATAAATGATGTGTTTTGCTAGGTAAAAAAAATCATTGATATTTTTATTAATAAAGGACTATGAAAGGATAGGTAGTGGAGCACAAATTTATCTTTCCAAATATGAGATCACGTTGAATACTTTCCCAAGAATGCAAACCTATTCAAATATTTGGACCTACGTATAAATGATTTTGCCACAATTTTGATAGGAAGTTTAATGAAATTTAACATATATTCAACAATCTAATCTAAAGAAAAAATTTAGCTCCAACACCAGTCCGGACCACCCCTTGGTGAAGGTGGTCAAGGTGACCTGTCGCTGGCCCTTGGTCTCGATGTGGCGGATCTCGACGCGCCTGCGTGCGGGCCTGACCTGTCATCGCCTCCGCAGATGGAAGAGATAAAATTTCTCTAATTTACTAGAGTGTCACATGGTGATCTATAGAATGTTTAATGGGCTTTTAGTATATAATAGATAACTTGATTTTGGCTACGTTATTTTTGGGAGATTATTCTTCGGTTATTATGCTCATGCTACCCGAACCACTAAACATTTTCTGCTAAAAAAGTTTTTATATAAAATTTTATCATATCACATTTGTAAAGTATATTTTAACTTTGTAGTAGATAATTTATCATTTAAACCATTAAATAGCTATAAAAAAATTAGATAATTTTCTTATCTTTTACCTTTCATAAAAGAACACCACATTTGTGCTATCCACTCTTAATTCTAGCTCTACATGACGATAACGAGTTGCCCGATGAAAGAGAAAATTTTATATGGCGGATGCAAAATAGAGCGGTATTGTACAAAATTAATTTTAAAGCGATTGCGGCTGTGTTTTTTTGACTGATTTTGAAGGCAAATAGAAATAGGAGACAAGAATCCCCCCTCTGCTACCTGCTGCTGCTAGTTTGCCAGAGCGTCATTCGTGCCCACGCTGCTACCTGCTAGTGCATGGGTGCCTCGGCATGCAGTAGCTAGCTCTGCCCACAGTCTCGCTGCATTCAACCAATCCAGCTAGTCCACGATATCCATATACAAGGCTGCGTTTAGATAGGAAAAATTTTTGGGAGGGGTCATATCAACGCGTGCAATTATAAAACAAATTTCAGATTTCGACTGGAAACTATAAGACGAATCTTTCGAGTCTAATTAATCTATCATTAGCACATGTTGGTTACTATAGCACTTATAGCTAATCATGTACTAATTAGGCTCAAAAGATTCGTATCACGATTTTCTCCATAACTACATAATTAATTTTAATGTTCATGCATATTTAATGTTTTATTTAGGTGTCTAAAGATTCGACGTGATGGTTTTAAAAAAAGTTTTTGGGAACTAAACAGGACCTAAGTCTACAAGAGTGCCCACCCTGGCCTGCAAGGACGGACATGGCCCCTGCATGCAAGTATATCTGCGACCAAGAACAAGTCAGCGATCAAGAACAAGGGTTTGATTCGATACTATGTCCCCCTGCAATTAGCAGATTTCTCCAACCACAACCCATCGGCATGCAAGAACAGTTGCTCAGTCAGAATAAGTCTGCAATCAAGAACAAGGTTTTAATTTGATACAACGTCCAGCACATGCATGCATCCTCGCCTTTATAAAGTCCAGCCATTCCCTCCCGATTCAACCCAAGCCCACGCAGCACACACAATCATACACAAGCTATAGCATTGTGAGAGTGTGAGATCAGAGAAATTGGCGCCATGGCATCCAGCAGAAGCGCCTACGGTTCCATGGCAGTGCTAGCGGCCGTTGTCTTCTCCTTGGCGTTGCTGGCCATGGCGGCCTCGACGACGACGTATCCCATCGGCGGCTTCTGCTATGAGTCGACCTACGGCGAGATCAGCGACAGCAACTTCATCGCCAGGCGGCGCAGCGTCAACTCCCTCCTCTCCGGCCTCACCGCCAAGGCGCGCTCCAACGCCGGCTTCGCCACCTCCTCCGCCGGCAGGGGCGACGCCGTCTTCTACGGCCTCGCGCAGTGCCGCGGCGACGTCTCCGCCGGCGACTGCGACGCCTGCCTCGCCGCGGCCGCCAAGCAGATCGTCTCCTACTGCGGCAACTACACGTCGGACGCCAGGCTATGGTACGACTACTGCTTCATGCGGTACTACGAGTACAACTTCGTCGGCGAGGTGGACACGAGGGCGGACGCGAGCCTCGCGATGAGGACGTCGTCGGAGGAGATGGACAACCCCAAGGCGTTCCAGAGGGCGGCGGGGAAGGCGATGGGGAAGGCGAAGGCGCAAGCGGTGGCGGCGGGCAACGCCGGGCTCGGCAGGGCGAAGGAGCAGTACGCCGCGTTCGTGAGCGTCTACGCGCTGGCGCAGTGCACGCGCGACCTGGCGCCGCCGGCGTGCGCGCAGTGCCTGTCGACGGCGACGTCGAAGCTCGGGCAGCTCTGCGGCGGCGCGCAGGGGTGCCGGATCGACTACAGCAGCTGCTGGGTGCGCTACGAGATCTACCCCTTCTACTTCCCGCTCGCCGCCGGCGCCGGCCGCGCCGCCGCCACCGACATGACCAAGTACACCAAGATCACCGTGCACTAATCGATAATAACGCACGCGCGTATGTCTCTCGACTGCAAATGCAACCAGTGTGTGTTCGTTGTTGTTTTTTGTTTCAGTGAATAAATTGAATCGTGTAAGGCTAACTATATAAAAGTTGTATCAATGCAAACATGATGCAGGCTGTAGCTAGCTTTGAATAAATAAGGATCTGTACCCAGCGTCGTTGTACGCACGGTTCAATGAATAGTATCGTAATGTTTATTTTACTTATATTTATTTCATCCGTTTCACGTTATAAGATTTTCTGGTTTTAACTAGATTTTGTATACGTGCTAACGAATCTACACATATACAGACAGGGTGATTGTTTTCCTATGACTTTTTTTAAATCACTGTCATAATGTTTAAACACTAATTAATTAGAAGTATTAAATATAGACTATTAATAACACCCATGCTTGCAATCGGCTCACGAGCCCAACGAGGCCGGCCCACTTTCAAGAAAACAAATATGAGGCCTGCAGGCCGAACAGCCGGCCCACCTGGCCCATGGCAACCGCATGTATTAGTAGGCTGTCGTCGTTGCAAGCAGTAGCAGTACTGTAGGTAGCACGCAGACGCAGGCCGCAGCCAACGACGCGCGACCGCCGCTGCGACCTGCAAGTCCGGCGACCTCCGGGAGGCACGGACAAGGTCTGGGTCGATCTGGACCAGGATGGAGGTGAGGCCCTCGCTCCTCACTCAGTCAATCCTTCGGATCACGAGCCAAACGAGAGTCGACCCAAGCCTGCTTTTTCATTAGCTCGATCCAACTCGAGCCAGCTTATTATCCTACTAAACTAAAGCTAGGCAATGCCGAGTTGAGCCAGCTCGACATCCATGCCTACATGTAAATATATGAATACAGCCACAGTGTTGTTCATCTTTGGCATGCAGTACCAGTATCGATCGGCCACCATTTTCATAACATCGAACCCAGGTGTCTGAGAAAGCGGGTACAATTTTGCAACATTATCATATAGACTAACATCCTCCAGCAACGTGCGGGATACACACACACACACACACACATATATATATATATATATATATATAAAATCTAGTATGGAGTAGTATTGCTAGTTTTGTTTTCAAATAGATGTCATTAGAATATGTATAGTCAAACCTAAATGCAAAACGTTCTGATTTAATTAACATCAGAAAATAATATTAATTGGTAGATTTTTCATGAAAAACTCTCGGTGTTGTATTTTTAGTAGCTTTAAAAACATATAATTATAAAGGTAATGGCGAGGCGCGTGCATTGAAGACTATTTTGATGTCTAAAACGACAAGCAAAAAAGAACATAGGCAGTCAGGCAACATATACTTGCTCCGTCCTTTAATTTATGAGGAAAATGTATATATGCATTTGTCAAACTTCAATCCTAAAAGTTGTTACTTTCCAAGCATGCCAACAACACAACAAAAAAGAACAATTACGAATAGGGATATTGAATAGCACCCTATCTTTTTGTTTTCTAGTTATGTTTATAAACCAAAATTTGAATTTTTAACTTGAAATTTTATATTGATTTTGGGGTATTTTTACCAAAGTTTATTTTTTAGCCTTGACTTTTAAATTACTAAGAATATGTATATAAATTTTTTATTTATAAATTATTTTTCGTTTTAAAATATTAGACGATCACCCCATATTTTCCAATCCAATATAGGGCCAAAATTATGACGCATGCAATGCAAGGTGGTTGACCATTGCTCAATAAATCTGATATTGATCAACTGATATGGCCAGCGGGAATTAATTGGATGCTGCAGGGGCCATGGTCTCTAGCAGCATTGTATTGCAACGTCTCCGGCCCATCCCGTGCATGACCACCTGCCAATGGACCCAACCAAATATTGTAGAAAAAAGCATGTCAAATATTTACTTCAGATTTATAAAGACATGTTCAATGATAGAGACTATTATGAACTCTATCTTAAGGCACGTCAACAGAGAAAACTCTTCATACAAAGGACAGTCTTTCAAGTTGACTCTTCTTAATTATAAACTAATTAATTCTCCATTCACATTTCATCTATCAGTGCCTCTAATTAGAGTGCAACGATTTTGATTTTCTGGTTATCTCCTCGTTTTATGTGTCAAGAGTTGATGTTTTGCTGACTCCATACAAAAAACCATTTTTCTCTCTCCTATCCTCTCTCTTCCACGTAGCATGCAACGATAGAGACGACAATGAGAGCCTTTTGTACGTGCCCTAAGTTTACATTCAATTGATTTTTCTAGCTTAATTATATTATGCAGAAATTAATTCAGAGGTGTAATGCACTTAGATTTTTCTTTTTAGTTATCTAATAAAAAGGAAAAGGGAAGCAACGTACTATGTTTCTTATGGCATTTAAGTTGATGATACTTATAACTACAATGGTAGAATATATTCTTGAATACAACCATCATAATCAGTTGTTGCTGCCCTTGCGGTGTGTGGGCCACAAAAGTATTTAATCTTGAGCTCAACTTCATAACACATAGGCCAGGGCGACTTCAAATGTCGCCTTCCTACCTTCAATACAAACAAAAGCATAATATGTACTGCACCCATCAAATTAAAATGATTCAATTGAAGTGACCATATATCAACTATAAACTCTGGATTGCATATCAAGTTTGGTGCCTTAATTTTGTCTAAAAGTTGAGCATATGTAGACATATGTGTGTGTGTGTTTAATTAGTTAATTAACGTCCTCTAATGTGGTAGATTGATGTCGATGCAACTTAACTTCACAAATATCAGCAATATGTTGAAAAAAAAGGCCGGTATTGAATAAATTTAGTAAATAAATTTTCTGTTGAATATTTTGAAATACTTTTGTTCAGAACCACTATTCATTCATGACTGATGGTGTCGCCAAACCCTCACCATGCCAAGGTTTTAGTTTATTCATCCTATCATTTATATATGTATACATAATCCATCCATCATTAAATGCGATGGAATGTGTATATAGAAATAAGTTATGGACATATTTAATTTAACATTTTATCAAAAAAGCTCCAAGTATATTTAAAAAACACTAACAATGAAAGCAACCAATTTTTTTTGGGCTAAGACAACTTTTAATTCTTGAAGATCCAACACAGTCAAGGCTGAAAGAATAGAAAACAATAAGGAAACCAAAAATTATCTCTAAACTTTTGTTTTAAACTTCAAATATATACATGTTCATGCTTGTTAATTTGGTCAAACCTGAAGCTTGATATAAGCACAAGGGAAAAAATTAATTAAGTGGATCTCGCCAGCATATATGCAAACATAAATTCGTATAGAGTTAATCATAGATTAATTTCTTCATCTACATACAAACGCACTGATTTTTGGTCAAAATTGGAGTTACGAGGTATACATATCTCGACAAATTAATTGGATAGTCGGCACGTCTCACGCATATATATGAGCATATCTATATGTTCATTAATTATAGATGGGTGTACATATATGCATGCCATTTTTGCTATTATGCTATTTGGTCAACATTAGCTGCTAAAGTTTTTTATCAATCATTTTTAAAAATCCAAAATAATCATTCGAGTTGACTGTGGCAGGGCTTGTTGGATTGAGAAATTATCACATAGTAATAATATTAGTTCCTCTTATAAGACTCCATCCGTCCAAAATAAACCAATTTCTAGAGTTTAAATTTGTCCTAAAATAAATTAACTTCTACCCTTTTACCTAATATGATTCGTAAATCGAAAAAGTTTATCACTTCCGTACCACACCCCATTCATCAACCAACACTTCTTTTGTATTACACAGGGAACAATTTAGTCTTTTCTTCTTCCCACTATTTTTGCAGGGGAATTATACTGATCCTCTCATTTTTTTTTGTGATAGAGGAGTATGTTTTGAGTGTACGTGGCTGCATTCTTTGTAAGATTAAGATGAAACATAAAAGTTATATAATTTTTTGATAGCTATTTCGTGGTAGAAATAGTGAAATTAACCACTGAAATGTTAAAAAAACTACTTTAGAAATATAAAATGATTAATTTCTATATAAGAACATTTTTGTAAAAATATAGTATTTAATAGTTTCGTAAATGTACGTGTAAAACCCGAGGAATAATCAACACAAAAAATACAGCCATACAACGCAAAAAATATAATATTTAAGTCATTGTATTATAAAATTACAAATTTAGTATCATTTTTTTTATAAAAAATACAACTTCTGTAACCTAAAAAAGACAACGGTGAAACTCTAAAATTAGTAGTCATTTGATAGCTAGCTTGACCGCTAAATCTTTTTGTGAAACAAAATCTTAGATCTATAGTTTTTTTGATAAATTTAGTGCTAAATATATAGTTAATTTATATTTGGTCCAATTTCATGTAGTTTTATAAATCTATTATACATTTTTGTACACAAACACGATGGTGGGGATACATATATACGTACGTACGTACGTATTCGTACCTCTCTCTCCATCTATGGGTGTACAGAGAAGCAATAAATTCTGGACCTAAACCGCCTATTAACTCTTTCACCACAAGTCATGAACAGCACACAAAAACGGCTCTGCACAGTAGTTGCCTCTGCCTGCTGTGTTTGCTGATAAAACTTAACCAAACTCACCACCACAGTCCACACATATATATACCGGCCGTTCCATTTCTCTCCTTTTTTTTCACCTGTCTTCATTTTATTTTCACCTCTCTAGCTTCTCCGGTAAATGTACATGTCCATCTATATATCTTTAATTTGGCAAGAGCTTGCCACATGTGTACGTTCACCCTCCATCTCGTTTTACTTTTACAGTACATTTGCAAGCAGTACATGCGTGTGGTTGTCGTATATAGATCCGTCTCATATTTTTTCTTTCTTTCATGCATTTGTGAGAGGATTATATTAGAATTACGGTCTCTATATATATAATTCAATTTTTAATTTATATATGTCGACAATGTTGTATAAAGATATATAGATCTGTCTTATGCCACACTCGCAATGCTTTGTTGTTTGTTATACATGTACGTACAGTGGCCGGATTGACCACCATGTTCAATACATTGTATAGTTTGTTAATTTGCATGCTCTTCAAGCTAGAGTAACCGTTGCGGTTACTTGTGTAGTTCTATTTTAATATAAATGTATGTGAGTTGTATACAACTAAATTCTCTCTTTCTATATAACTTTTTCATGGACCCTCTTTTTCTTAATTTTAGTTACTCTTGGATGCATGGTCTTTCACATGCACTATCCTTCTATTTTAACTATATCAGTTTTGTAATCTCATGACCGTACATGCTCTGACAACCTTTTGTTTAATATAAAGAAGTTATTAAAAAGGCATTTCTCTAAGCATTGCCTTATTAATCGGAGACGAGAGATATTGGGAAAAAAGACGATCAAACCACATACATGGTATACCATGAAAGCATGCTCGAGCATCCATATATTCACCCTTCCATAATAGATACTCTCTCTGTTCAAATTTGTAGTTATCCTAAGGGCACGTACAAATGTGTCTATTAGCTGACTCTCTTAGAATGCGTTTGGTTCGTGGACGAGGTGGGTTGGGTTGGCTCAATCCCTGAATTATATGATGTGTTGGTTTTATTTTTCTGTTTGGTTGGATGGATGAGTTAGACCCGTTTTTTGTTTGGTGTAAGAGATGAGATGAGATGAGTTGGACCCGTTTTTTGTTTGGTTGAAGGGATGAGATGGGATAAAGGTTACCTCTCATATCCAAAATAAAATATTAAATAATAGGATTAATATATGAATAACCTAAAGTAATTAAATGTATATTTATACAAGTAATATATTTTAAATAAATTTAATAAATAAAATAGACACTCCTCTGTGCGTCGTGACCGTCCTGGGACGGATCCATCCCACCGTTTTGGTGGATGGGTTGGACCTGGATCTGGAGAAATATTCCTCTCCTTACCAAACAGAGTCAAGGATGGGTTGGCTCTGTCCCAACCCATCCCATCTCTGAAACCAAACACATCCTTAATCGTCATGTAAGCAAATTTGGTGACATAGAGGAAAGAGAGAAGAAGAGAGAAAAGTTGTTGCCATGCATGACAATGGCTTAAAGTCGACTCTTAGCATTTATTAAAGGAAACTTTCTTGCATGACAATATATAAAAAGGAAACTAGCTTAATAAAAAAATATTTTATTGCATTAATGAAGAAACCAAACCTAACTCTACCTTTATACGTATCATTATAAAATAGACTCTTGTTGCTGACATAGCTTGAGATAGAGCCCATAATAAGCTCTACTGTTAAATATGCCCTAAATAGTTTTAGAGCTAGCTAGCAAAAATTTGGCTTGCTATATTTTTCATATACTCCGAGAGACGACAAATTCTACCATCCATACTTAATATTTTTTTTGGGGTCCCAATAGTAAATAAGTGGTGATGAAGGATGGCCGGCCAAACTTGAATTTTGAAAACACGTGACTTTGTTGCTAACATGTGGGCTTGACGAATCTTAAGCCCACGGGTCAGTAACACAAGTAACAGACAGAGGATCTCAATCCGCCTTACTTAGCTAGCTAGTCAACTCTTTTTAGACATGTGTTTTTCTTTGGTAGCTAAAATCTTACATAAGTACTATATAGCTAATCTGTTGAAGATGCTCTTATTAATTATTTTTTTCAAAAACCCGCCATTCCTTACCGTCGATGTATATTTACATGTTCACCCCTCCATAACACCTAACATGACGTTTTCGATGGCGGATAATTCGGTCATTTGTACAAAGCTACTACTTAAAACATTACATACAACATATCCAAATGACAAAAAGACGACAGCATACATATTACATCTACATGTATAGATATACACACACAGATAAATACGTACTATACGTACATGGTATACCAAATAATCTCTCTCTACACTAGTACTGGTTTCTCTCTCATCACAGGGCAGAGAGAGAGAGAGGGAGGGAGGGAGGGGCAGCCAGTGCGTGTCATGCAATAACTCCACGCCCGCAATGAATGCCCATTGCACCCTCTCGCTACTCGCCGCATTTACTCCCCCCCTCTTCAATACGCGCACCCTCCACCCTCCCTCCTCTTCGTCTTCCTCCTCCCGCCGCCGCTCCTCACTCTCCCTGTAGCTTGATCGCTCACAGCAAGCAACAAGCGAGCCTAGCTGCTGTGTGGAGTGAGGTGAGAGTGCAGACTAGCTGATCCGCTGTGCCGCCGGTTACAGATACGAGCGACGACGACGACGACGGCTGGTGTGGTACATGGTGAGCTAGAGAGAGATTAATTGTTGATTTGTTGGTGCTGGTAGATCTGAGCTAGCTCCGTCCGCCCGCGGGTGTTTCATGGTGGATCTCTAGCTAGCTACGTGCCTAGCTAGGGTTTGTGGTAGTTGCAAACTTGCAATTAGCTAGCTAGCTAGCTGGCTGGCTGGCTATATCTCTCTCCTGGTCTGTGACGTGTTAGCAGCTTTGTATGCCCTGAGGGATGATGATCCCTGGCCGGAACCTCTCGCCGGCGATGATCGGCCGGCCCAACGGCGGCGGCGTCGCTTATGCTTCCTCTTCATCGGCGCTCTCCCTCGGCCAGGTATGGCAGTACTGTCAACCATGGTATAATTGTGAGCAAATCTGATAGCTTGATTTTTGTTTATGGCAGTTCTTATCTTATCTCTGAATAATTAAGCCTCGTGATTTTCTGAATCCTTTTACTGTGTTATGCATATATATGCGCAAATCTTAGTAATTAAACACTACCTAATTTCCTGCACTTAAGTTGTTTCCTGCTAGTACTCTTAGCTAGTTGCGTGTGCAGTGTCTGTCAGGCTGTCACACTGTCATGCATCATCACTAATTAACTCACTCATCTGTATGAAGAATGTATTATCAAGTAATAAGTGTGCACACACATATGGAGTTAATTAGGAGATCGAGTGTTTTGTTTTCAGAATGAAAGCGAATGCATTTAAGTAGGGGATTAATAAATACCAAAAGGGATTCATACATATATATAGCTAGCTCTAGCTAACTTGGTGTGCTGTATATGAAGAAATGGAACACATTAATATTGGCTTTGTGTGTGCACTTGCTGCAGTTGTGAAGATTGGTGCAAAAACACTACAGCTTCTCAGTACATATTAATATGCCCCTACTCTCTTGTGCAGCCTGCAATAACTTGTGCCATCCTTTATTAATTTCTCAAGCTGTGTTCTTTCCCTAATTTTGGCTCCTTTTTCCAAGCCTATTTGCAAACATTTATTGCCTTGCTGCCCCAAAATGAACATGATTTTTCTTCCATACTGTTTTTTTCAGTCAGACTTAGCACTAACTAAGTAACTAGCACTGTTGTGAATTTCTTATAGTTGGTCCTCCATTTCAAACTTCCCTCCAGTTTATTTTGCTTCAGAAAAGCAATTCAATTGAGCGTTTTCCCTCCAGAATTATAACTCCCTCTTGCAGTAGTACTTGTTTGTTTTGATAAATGTGTCTCCCATACAATCTTTAGAAAACATTAGCCGAACGTACGTGCTTTGTTACAGATAAAAGAAAATATATATAGTAAACTATATTTTCCATGAAATATGTTACTTATATTTTTGTATAGGGAATATTCCCCTAAATTTGATTTTATATGAGCTTATTTAGATTTGATTCTTGCTTAATATTAAGAAGTTCAAGGGGTAATTTGCCAAATTTATGATTGAAATAGATGGGTGGCAGATTCGCTGCAACCACCGCCATCTTTTTTTAGAGTAATATAGAAACCTTATTATTAATCACAAATTTTTACAAGTTACAACAGGAAGTCATCAATATATCACACTCCACAACTAGAGACAGATCAAAAACCACTAGGTTCCTGAAGATTGAGATGTTAAACTAAACGCTCTGCATTTCTGCACTAATATATGATGTAATTCAAGTTATATTCACATCTAATCTCTTATTTCAACTGAACTACAACTATCTATATATGCTCATACCATGAAACTACATACATCAGCACATATTGTCTAGTACTCTAGCTCTAGCTATCATCAACTATTTGCTCTTACTACCATTACCTAGCTTGATACATAGTTGCACCAACTCATGAATGTTAATTGCAATGCAGAGCTTACTGGATGGACACCACCATCAGCTGCCAATGCCATCAGTGCTGCAGCAGCACCATCACAATGGGCAGCATTTGCTTGATCATCAGCACCAGCAGCTTCCCCCACAGGCGACGACGACGAGCGAAAGCGACGCTCGCGCCCCTCGCGACGAGCTGGAGATGAGCAAGTCCGGCGGCAGTGACAACCTCGAGAGCGGCGGTGGCGGCGGCGGAGGTGGTGGCTCCGGTGAGGATCAGGACCCCAACCAGCGCCCTCGCAAGAAGCGGTACCACCGCCACACCCAGCACCAGATCCAGGAGCTCGAGGCCTTCTTCAAGGAGTGCCCCCACCCTGATGACAAGCAGCGCAAGGAGCTCAGCCGCGAGCTTGGCCTCGAGCCTCTCCAGGTCAAGTTCTGGTTCCAGAACAAGCGCACCCAGATGAAGGTAACATACTGATCCGTGTACGACTAAGTATGTCCATCCATACATGGTTTCAATTGAAATGTCTTCTTTAAAATGCTAATGGTTATGTGTTCTCTATGTGTGTGGTGGTTGCACGGATGGGTGTGTTGCAGACGCAGCATGAGAGGCACGAGAACAATGCGCTGCGCGCCGAGAACGAGAAGCTAAGGGCGGAGAACATGAGGTACAAGGAGGCGCTTGCCAACGCGTCGTGCCCAAACTGCGGCGGCCCGGCCGCCATTGGTGAGATGTCGTTCGACGAGCACCATCTCCGGCTTGAGAACGCGCGCCTCCGTGACGAGATCGACAGGATCTCCGCCATCGCTGCCAAGTACGTCGGCAAGCCGGCCGGGGCCGTGGCGGCTGCCTACCCGCCGCTGCCGCCGTCGAACAGGTCGCCGCTCGATCACATGGGCATGCCCGGCGCCGGCGCGGACGTGTTCGGCGCTGACTTCGACAAGCCGCTGGTTATTGAGCTCGCCGTGGCCGCCATGGAGGAGCTCGTCCGGATGGCGCAGCTCGGCGAGCCGCTCTGGACGCCGGCGCTCAGCGGCGAGGCGCTCGGCGAGGAGGAGTACACGCGCGCGTTCCCGCGTGGGCTCGGCCCCAAGTCGCCGGAGCTGAGGTCGGAGGCGTCGAGGGAGACAGCGGTGGTGATCATGAACCACGTCAGCCTCGTGGAGATGCTCATGGACGTCGGGCAGTGGACGGCGCTCTTCTCGAGCATCGTGTCGCGCGCGGCCACGCTGGAGGTGCTCTCCACGGGCGTCGCCGGCAACCACAACGGCGCGCTGCAGCTCATGTCCGCCGAGTTCCAGATGCCGTCGCCACTAGTGCCGACGAGGGAGAGCCAGTTCCTGCGCTACTGCAAGCAGCACCCCGACGGCACGTGGGCCGTCGTCGACGTCTCCCTCGACGGGCTCCGCTCCGGCGGCTGCCCGCCTGCGGTGCGCGGCCACCGGCGCCGCCCCTCCGGCTGCCTGATCCAGGAGATGCCGAACGGCTACTCGAAGGTGACGTGGGTGGAGCACGTGGAGGCCGACGACCAGATGGTGCACAACCTGTACAAGCCGGTGGTGAACTCCGGGATGGCGTTCGGGGCGCGGCGGTGGGTGGCGACGCTGGAGCGGCAGTGCGAGCGGCTGGCGAGCGCGATGGCGAGCAACGTGGCCTCGTCGGGCGACGCCGGCGTCATCACGACGTCGGAGGGGAGGCGGAGCATGCTGAAGCTGGCGGAGCGGATGGTGGCCAGCTTCTGCGGCGGCGTCACGGCGTCCACGACGCACCAGTGGACGACGCTCTCCGGCAGCGGCGCTGAGGACGTCCGCGTCATGACCCGCAAGAGCGTCGACGACCCCGGCCGCCCCCCCGGCATCATCCTCAACGCCGCCACCTCCTTCTGGCTCCCCGTCCCCCCCTCCCGCGTCTTCGACTTCCTCCGCGACGACTCCACCCGCAGCGAGTGGGACATCCTCTCCAACGGCGGCGTCGTCCAGGAGATGGCCCACATCGCCAACGGCCGCGACCACGGCAACGCCGTCTCCCTCCTCCGCGTCAACGTACGTACCCTTCACCCTGCCTCCTCCTCTCTTCCTCGACGCACGCATCGATCGATCGCCATGGCTGATCAAATCGCGTTTGCTTGCAGAACGCCAACTCGAACCAGAGCAACATGCTGATACTGCAGGAGTGCTGCACCGACGCGACGGGGTCGTACGTCATCTACGCGCCGGTGGACGTGGTGGCGATGAACGTGGTGCTCAACGGCGGCGACCCGGACTACGTGGCGCTGCTGCCGTCGGGGTTCGCCATCCTGCCCGACGGCCCGGCCGACGGCGCCGCCGGCGGGTCGCTGCTCACCGTGGCGTTCCAGATACTGGTCGACTCCGTGCCGACCGCCAAGCTGTCCCTCGGCTCCGTCGCCACCGTCAACAGCCTCATCGCCTGCACCGTCGAGCGCATCAAGGCCGCCATCGCCGGCGAGAATGCCGTCGCGCCCTGCCCCCTGTGACCGCCGCGGCGCGCCCATCTATCCATCCGTCCATCATGTGCAATGGTCAGTGATCATGAGCTCCACTAAACTCACCTTAATTTAATTGTTCATCATTCATAATCCCTGTGAAGTTACCATTTTTATCATTCAAAGCATGCCACTGAATGATCATTTCTTTTGTCTTTTGCTTATGCTTATAGGCTAAAATTTAAAATTTTCAACTTTAAATTTGAGTTGATTTTGAGGTTTTTTCAATGTAGTTTATTTTTCAGAATTGTCTTTTAAATCGTGATAAATACGTATATAAAAGATTTAGTCATAAATTATTTTTCGTTTGCAAATATGTCATTTAGCCTTTTCTTTTGAAAACCCAAAGATGATCCTGTGTCAGCATTTCTTCGATTTTAAGTCGACCCACTTTGATTAAAAATTATTGCTTTCCATCGTCTTAAACATACCAGTAGGTGATCAATTCATTGAAATGTTTTTTTTTGGTCTGCGTGTACAGGTTTCAGTTTAATCGAAATTTGTGCTATTTTAAATTTGGTGGAATTTCGTGTGTGCAGGAGATCAAGGGAGGGATCAAGAGCGAATTCGGAGGTTTAGCATGTGGGGAGTCAAGAACGCACCGCAGGCTACTGTCCTGGCAAAGTGTTGCTGCTGCTTCATCAGTTAGCTAGTTTATTTATCTAAAAAATTCACCATTACCATCACCCAAAAAACACACCACAAAATCATGAGTAAATCTTGATTATCCAACACGGCAGCAACACAACTTAGGTCCTATGATCATGGCTGATAATATATACTACATATTTATACAGTGATATGTCATAGGCTCTGAGTTGTGTTGCTCTCAAATTCCTACTCATCATCATCATCCAAATTAGATTTGCTTCAGTGTTCAGACAAACACATTGCATCCATCCATGCATCCACCTCTTGTTCGATTAGGTCCAGGTTAGTTTCAGTTCAAAAGTTAATCACTCACCTGCATTTACATGGCTCATCAACAGGTCATCAGAGAGTTAATTAATTCAGAAGCAAGCAGGCAAAAGCAACACTTTGCAAGAACGGTTGGTTGGTTCGGGTATTGACTCCTCTTTCTCTCTCCGGGTTGCCACTCTCTCTCTAGGCCTCCTCTCCTTCCTCTTCCAAGGATATATGCATGATTTATTTCATCATCAGCTGGACCAATGCATGCATTGTGTGCTGCACAGTACCTTTCAATTCAGTTTGCAGAAAGTCTGTATCATCTTTGTGTTTCTTTGGTTTCTCCTGTTTATTAGATTGGGTTTAAAACTACTTTGCATGCATCTGGAGATTGCAGAAGTCTGTCTGTATCCTCTCTTTGTGATTCTCATGGACAGTTTGATTAAATTGAACTTCCTTTTTTTTTTTTTGGCATCCATCTTGTTGTCTGGCTGAGTTCATGCATTGTTTTCGTATATATCTGCAGATGATTAATGATGTTTGTTTGTGATAAGTTTGATGTAATATTGTAAGTCAGATCTGAAATAACATCCACGTTTCCTAGTATTTTCCGAAAGCTACATCTCAAAAAAACGGACGCTTTTGACTAGAGTTGTTCAGGATGATTTATTGTAATTTTTTTGAGGTAGCCGATCATGTGATAACCGTGGTCGTTGTAGATATGGTAGTTGATGTAGCTGCATATAGCCGAAGGCGAAAAAAAAATTTGAAGACGGAGCTGCGATCATAGATGAGGCATCTTGCAGATGTCAAGGGATGCCGTTGGAAGCGTCTTTGCATATGTCAGAGGATGCCCTTGGGTCATCTTACATATGTCAGAGAACGTTGTTGACGTCGGGTCACCAATTTTTGGTTGTCCTCCTTACGTCGTGTATGAGGTCACCACCGTAGTGATGCCAGGTTGATGCAGTCTTTGTCCGTCGTAGATGACGCGGTCGATGCCATCGTCGATGACGCGGTCGATACCGTCGTCGATGAAGCGTCTTGCAGAGATTCATGTCAGAGGACGCGAGATGAATGTCCATCATTATGGACGAAGCGGCGTCGTGTTGTTCCACTGTTGATATGGACCATCGGCGGTGTATCTTCAATACATGTTGATGACGGACATGGAGACTTGATGAAGACATCGGTTGCTTGATGCAGTGCTTGCTTGTTGGTTGATCGATGTCGTCGCTCTTCTGCTTCTGCCGCTAGAATAGAATTTGGGAGATTTTATAGTGGGAAGAAACTAATCTAAAAAAATATAATCTAATCTATAGATGATTTTGGGTAACTAAAAAGAAATTGATCTAATGCTAATTATTAAAAAAAATAATCTAATCTAGGGATAATATTTAGTGGCTATGTAGCTAATTGAAAAAGAATGCATGCACTATATATGTGCTGGAAGTTGATGATCATGGTCGTCGTCCTCGCCGTCAAACTGCAGAGCGAAACGATTTTGCCACCCGCGGAGTAGCGTCGATGTAGCCTGGTGTCCTTGCCGTTGAACAGTCGGCCAGACCGATCTTACCATTGAAAAAGTTGAAGTGGCTCAGCGACGTGCTCGACAGGCACTCGAGAAGGCGATCGCGGTGGCCTCGTTGTCCACGTCGAGGGGGTCGGCAGGGGGTAGGGACCACCAGAGCCTCGTCGTGCCGTCCTCCGCATCTCCCATGCCTAAGGGCAGGTGCTCCGAAGGGGAGTCTGAATCTTACCGTCTTGCCTTGATCGGTTGGATGGCTCGCCGGCGGTGGGTTGCCACTGGCGGGCCGGCTTTGACTCGAATTCGACGATTTCTATTAGGATCTAGGCTCTGATACTATGTGGAAAATATTAGGTGGGTTGCCACTGATGCAGTGCACGTGCGACCTGGCGCCGCCGGCGTGCGCGTAGTGCCTGTCGACGGCGACGTCGAAGCTCGGGCAGCTCTGCGGCGGCGCGCAGGGGTGCCGGATCGACTACAGCAGCTGTTGGGTGCGCTACGAGATCTACCCCTTCTACTTCCCGCTCGCCACCGGCACCGGCCGCGCCGCCGCCACCGACATGACCAAGTACACCAAGATCACCGTGCACTGATCGATAATAACTCACGCGCGTATGTCTCTCGACTGCAAATGCAACCAGTGTGTGTTCGTTGTTGTTTTTTGTTTCAGTGAATAAATTGAACCGTGTAAGGCTAACTATATAAAAGTTGTATCAATGCAAACATGATGCATGCTGTAGCTAGCTTTGAATAAATAAGGATCTGTACCCAGCGTCGTTGTACGCACAGTTCAATGAATAGTATGGTAATGTTTATTTTACTTATATTTATTTCATTCGGTTCATGTTATAAGATTTTCTGGTTTTAACTAGATTTTGTATACGTGCTAATGAATCTACACATATACAAACAGGGTGTTTATTTCCCTCTAACTTTTTTAAATCACTGTCATATCGAATGTTTAAACCCAACATCGTTCACTCGTTGTACGGACGGTTCGATGAATAGTATCATAATGCTACTATATTTCTATTTGCCTTCAAAATTCAGTCCAAATTTGGCAGCCGCAACCACTCTATATTGGATTGGGAAGTATCAATATATCTCTATCTGCGCCCACCATATAAAATTTTCTCTATCATTGGGCAACTTGTTAGTGCTGTGTGGAGCTAGAATTAAGGAGTTGATAGCAGATCGAATGTGTTCTTTCATTTTATGTGCTCTTGCTTTATATAAAGCTGGGCTTTTAGCCTTTTATAAAAAAAACAATATGATAAATTATCTATATTTTTATAGCTATTTAATAGTTTAAATAATGAAAATCATCCAAAGAACACAGTTTAAATAATAAAAATCATCCAAAGAACGCAATTTAAATAATAAAAATCATCCAAAGAACACAGCCTATGAGCACGTATGTGCGTGCCTGGGTGCAAGGCAGGCCCTGACTCTGCCCTCACCTCCTCTTCCCTCTACTTACTTCTTTTTTAAGTGTTTGAGATAACATTTACTCATATTTATCACAATGCATTTTTTATAATGTAACATTTATATTATATATATATATATATTATATGCAATTTTAGCATATCCATAGTATTATTAGACCTGATTATTTGCTCAACACTTCAAAATACGTCTTCCTCAAATAAATTTTCCAACTGCATCGAACTATGAAATTATTAGACACTTTATTATACGCTATTTGTTAAGTTTGTTTTTAAAATATTTGATCTATCCCAACAATCAAGTAAATAAATTTGCGGTGATAATTCACTCAATAATCTAGCAAAATCAAGATTTTGGACAAAATAAAATGCATTGAACTATGAAATTATTTATGACCATTTAACTGAATGAAAAGTCTCGTGATGGCTACGACGACGACAACAACAAAATTCAAAACTCTATTGAGGACAGAAAATGCAGATTTTAAGAAGATAAAAGAGGAGAGAGAAGAGCGGAAGGCTACAGATTTGTAGCCAGCTAAGCCAGACTCTAAGACACATGTGTGTATGACATGTGGGACTCATAATGATTGTGTAGTATATGTTTATAGGTAACTATTGTATAATTGACTATTAAGTTGGCTATAGATGATTAGGGCTATAAGCACTATTGAACTTGCTCTTATGCGGTTTTACGCCCTTCCTAATTTGCTTCCCAAAAGCAAAAAGAGATAAATTCAACTATACCACCGACAACAAATATATTCACCTAAAAAACCACTTCCGATCTACGAAAGTGACTCGTAAAAATACCATGATAGTGTATGCACGCACTATTACTTACCATCATGCCAATTGGTTCAACTTATTTAGGGTGACTGTTTGACTTTTTACGAAAAAAATCTAAGGAAAAGATTGGAAAATAAACTTAAGTAAAAAAACCTTAAAAATTAACTTCAAATTTAAATTCAAAATTCAAAATTTGTCAAATAAGCATAAGCAGAATCAAAAAGTTAGGGTTCATGTTTAATTATTTTGGCTACATAAAAAGACCAAAGTACCCCCAGTCATTGTATGCTTCGTTTTTTCTTCCTCACTCTTTCTTCCCGTACGCCGGCGAGGCAGTGAGGCGGCGGCGGCTCCTCGCCAGCGGCCGACCGGCGAGCTCCCCCCCTCCGCGCTCTCCCTTGCAGCAGCTACCCGCTCCTCCTCTGGCGCTTATCCCTTCCCCCCCTTTGTAGACCCTGCGAGAAGCTCAGGCCGTCGTCATCCTAAACCCCGACCACGCCGGAATCCCGCCGCCGTAAGTTACCAAGGGCACCTAGGCCGCCTTCCGGGGAAGGGGGAGGTTCCGGACACCCCCAACGCGCTGGTTCTTGCGTATGGCGAAGCTGGGTCCGGGGCAGGGGCTGGGGTGCGAGGCGGCGGTGGGGTCGTTGCAGCCGAGCCGGAAGCGGGAGTACAAGGCGTGCAACAAGCTCACCGAGGGGAAGCGCCCGCTCTACGCCATCGGCTTCAACTTCCTCGACGTCCGCTACTACGACGTCTTCGCCACCGTCGGCGGCAACCGCGTAATCGCTCGTTCATTCCTTCTTGTTTTGCGGAATTCTTTGCTGATCGGAAGCTGTTATTGTTAGCGATAATTTGGAAGGGAGGGAGAATCTAGGGTTTTGATTTAGCGGGTTCTGGTATTTGGGGGGAAACGGAGGATTTTGGTTTGGAATTTAGTGGAAATTCTAAAGCTGGTATATTAGCTTGGAGTTTGAGATTTTTATCCTCTTCCCTTTGCTTGGAACAGTATGTGATTTGTACTGCATTTCGATGGGTCTTCTGAAATTTGTAGTTTTCCTTTAGGCTTTGACAAAAAATCATATGAATATTTGCTTTAGAGGATCGATCATATAGTAGACAACCTCTTTTAATGGCTAGTATGATGAAATGTTCTGTCTTTATCTTTTCTTGATTTTGCAGGTGACAACATACAGCTGCCTCAAGGATGGCAATTTTGCTATACTGCAAGCGTATGTTGATGAGGATGTAAGCTTTCCCGACAATCTCCAGTGTCTTCAGTTTCTTATATGACTTAGGCTATTGTGTTTCTAATGCTCGCGAGATCTGTATTCTACCTCAGAAGGATGAATCATTCTACACACTGAGCTGGGCTTGTGATCTTGATGGTACGCCATTATTAGTGGCTGCAGGAAGCAATGGGATCATTCGGGTCATCAACTGTGCCACCGAGAAGTTACTCAAGGTTCAATAGTGCCATATTTTCATATGCTTCTCAACAAACTTGAATGAAGATTCATTTATGACAATCTATGCTCTTTTATTTTTTGAGATACCCATGATTGAAGCTATGCTTCAGAGAATAGTTACTTCTCTGGTAAATGCATCCATTCAAGGTCACTTGATATTTGCTTTGATTATGAATTGTGTGTTTTACTGTTTTTCCATATTTTATTGCTATTAAATTGCATCTGTTTGTCCATAAAAGTGTATATTTAGGTCTTGACTGCTTTAATGTGTCTAACTAGGGTGCTACCTGCATGTTTCTACGGGGCTGATATGACACCATACGTAGATCATAATGATTATTCATTATACGTGGAAGGTTTTGACAGTACTGAAGTAGATATTTAGGAAGCCACAAATAGGGCACCTTAATAATTTACTATTAGGCATGAAGTTAAATTACTGTAGGTGAGATCCATTTTCTGCTCATCAACTCTTGTTTGTCCGTGTACTTATGATCTTTCGTTTACAAAGCTATTAATGCTAAAATTATCAAGTGATAATTATTAAAATAGCGTCTCTTAATTCACAAATGCTAAAATACCATCAGGTTAGTCATTGACAGAGTGATTACATTTTGGTAAACTGCATGTGATAGATGTAAGAAAATCCCCTAATTATCAATCCATTGTTGAAACCATTGGAAATTCTACATAAATCAGCAAGTTTCTTTTGCATGAAAGTATCCTGGGTTGACTACCATTCAAGCGTATGTCTCATTGGCGGGAACTGGATAATGTTAAATTCTGTTCTACTTAGAATTTGTACGAACCATTCACTCATCTAGGGCTGCTCCAAGAAGCATGAAAATTCTAGGCCGAGGGATGTAGGAAGAAGCGAAATAGACTACGATCATACACATAAACAATTGCAGGTTGGATGAAGCATTTTGCAAGCCTGGATGTACCTGCAAACTTCAGTGACTTTCTTTGCCAACACAATTTCTTTAAGCCTCCCATGTCTCCTGGAGAGAGTGGTGAGAAAGAATGCCTGCCAATGCCTTATATTTATGTGTTATTTGGCTACTGCCACCTGGCTGGCCAGGGCTATTACAGGCTTAACACATGCGATAATGCTTTGTCAGTGGTTATAACATGATCCATTTGTTAAGTATAAAGATGTGCTGATTGTGGGATTAAGATTTTTCAAAATAAGTAATCAAAGGGCTAGATTTTTTTTTTTGATGGATGATGTGGCTTAATCACAATGCTTGCTTTTCAGTCAGTAATATAGGAGAGAAAGATATGGGTGAAAATGTAGAGCATAGTGGATGTTTTCCATTGAAATAGTCTGAGAACTGGGTATATCAATTATTTACTATCCTATACTGATGACTAGGGATTTAGGGTAAATGTCTTATATCTGTATATTTTTCAGACTTTTGTTGGCCATGGTGATTCAATAAATGAGATAAGAACTCAAGCATTGAAGCCTTCGCTCATCATTTCTGCAAGCAAGGTTTGAAGATAATCTTTTCTGGAGCTGGATCTGTCTATGTTTAATTGTTTTTTTTTCTGATTCTGCTTCACATGGCATTGTGTAGGATGAGTCTGTTAGGCTGTGGAATGTTCACACAGGGATCTGCATTTTGATTTTTGCTGGAGCAGGTGGTCACCGGAATGAAGTATTGAGTGTTGTAAGTTGCTTCGGTTTTCTAGTTATGACATTATTTGGGGAAAGTACTTAGTAGAAACAAACTGAAGATAACATTCTTCCAGCTTCTAATATTTTTTCGAGGAACCGGGCAGGAGCTCTTTCATTTCATTTTCAGTTTCTTATATCATCTTTCTTTATTGTGCTGAAAATATTTAATTGATTCCAGCAGTAATCAAGCAAGTCTTGGTTCCACAATAACAGCCATTTTATTTATAGTTCGCTTTAGGACAAATATTGATCAACCATGTTTTGCTACAGGACTTCCACCCATCTGATATCTATCGCATAGCAAGCTGTGGCATGGACAACACTGTTAAAATATGGTCAATGAAGGGTTAGCAGGCCATCTCAGCATAGCTTTTTATTTACATTCACTTTCTGCTTACATTGACACTGTTTGAATTATTGTCATAGAATTCTGGCCATATGTTGAGCAATCCTTTGCATGGACTGACCTTCCATCAAAATTTCCAACAAAATATGTCCAATTTCCGGTATGCTAAGTATCTTCCGATAACCTTCGAATATTCTTTTGCAAGATTTTGATATTCCATCCATGTGGCATCATACAAATCTTCCTCTGCTTTCAGGTATTGATTGCTGTTGTACATTCTAACTATGTTGATTGTACGAGATGGCTTGGTGACTTCGTCCTATCAAAGGTCAAACTTTTTATTCTTTAAATGGATTTATGGATTGGTACATGCTCATAATGTATCCATACTACTGATGCAAGATACTGCATTGATGCTGCAACCTGTTCTTTCCGTGCTATTTTGGTTCATGCCTATAGGATGAGTATATCTGATCGATGCTAACTTTAATTTGCAGAGTGTTGACAACGAAATCGTGCTGTGGGAACCAAAAACAAAAGAACAAAATCCTGGGGAGGTGACACAATTCTTCTCTGGAACTATGGACCTTAATTCATTTTACTTGCCATCTGATATTATCATCTAAACAGTTTTCCATTATGTTACTTTAGTTCCCAGTGTCCCTTCCCATACTAAATGTCCCCCTCTGAAGTAAAACTGCTTTTCAAATGTAGGGTAGCATTGATATTCTTCAGAAGTACCCTGTCCCAGAATGTGACATCTGGTTTATCAAATTCTCATGTGATTTTCACTTCAATCAGTTGGCAATAGGTAATATCTCCCTTCCATTTTATCATTACATTGTAAATTTTATGCACATGTTTGAAGATGTTCTTGCATGAGAAATTTTTTTGTCATACTCAGTAATCACAAGTCAAAAGATTATGTTTATAAAAAAAAATGAAATCTGCAGAATATGGTCTAGTGCTATATGCATAGTGTGAAAAAAGTTACATGTTTAAACTCATTTGGTTTATATTATTTTTTCCAAAATATGCTGAATACTTGGAAATAACCAATTTGCTTATTTAATCAGGCAACCGTGAAGGTAAAGTTTATGTCTGGGAAGTACAATCCAGTCCTCCTGTTTTAACTGCTCGGTAATTTCCAAGAACTTGAGTTGTTTCCCATCAAGAACTTGAGTTGTTTCCCATCTTAACAGCTCGTGCATCTTGCATGCTAACGCATCATCTTTTACAGGCTGACTAATCCGCAATGCAAATCAGCGATAAGGCAGACTGCTGTGTCATTTGATGGAAGGTGCTTCACTTTACCTGTTCTCAATCTATTTCAGTGAAGATCCTGTGCATTATTATGTTCATACATCGTTTTCAACTTGTGTTTTTTGTTTGATCTTTGATGCCCTGACATGTGAACATTTTTTCCTCTTCTTCAGCACAATCCTTGCCTGCAGCGAGGACGGTAGCATATGGCGGTGGGATGAAGTGGACCATCCAAGCATCAAAAACTGAAGCAGGTGAAAAAAAAAAACCTACAGACAGACGACGGCAAGGCCAGATTAAGATTGGAGTTTCCTGCATGTGTACTTTGTTGTGGGTTGTACTAATCGGTCTTGTCGCTGGAAAGAAAAAAGCAACTGCAATTTTGGTTCTGTGAAATCAGAACGGTTTGATCAACTGAATGTTTGGTCTGCCGACTAGTATGTTGCTTCTGTTTTGCGCGGGAAGTTTCAAGTTGGAGTTCCAATTAAAAGGCCATGGCTCTAGCTCTAGCTACACTTGTCTTGAAGCTAGAGTCTAATCGAACGATTTTAGTTTCACATAAAGGTGGTGTTTTAGTTGTCAAATTTTTTTAGCAAAAATATCACATCGAACGTTTGACTGGATGTCGGAAGGGGTTTCAGACACGAATGAAAAAACGAATTTTACAGCTAGCCTAGAAACCGCGAGACGAATCTTTTGAGCCTAATTAATCCGTCATTAGCACATATTGGTTACTGTAGCCCTTATGGCTAATCAGAGACTAATTAGATTCAAAAGATTTGTCTTAAGATTTTTTTTATAACTGTGCAATTAGTTTTTTGGTTCATCTATGTTTAATGCTTTATTATGTTTAATGCTTTATTTAGGTGTTTAAAAATTCGATGTGATGTTTTTAGAAAAAAATTTTGGGAACTAAACAAGGCCAAAATAGAAGTGGAGGAGCAGCGTGGAGTGATCTTTAAAAAAATGAACTAGAGGTGGAGTTGGATTAGAGTAGCTCCACAGTTTCATTTTAGATTCTGCCGAGTTGAAGCTCTGCCAATTAGGCCCTAAAAACAATCGAATCTTGCAAAATTATTGTGATTTAAAATTTTTAAGAAATTATTAGGGTTTATTTGGTAGGGCTTCAGCTTCTCTAGAAGCATAGTCTAGAGCGGAGTTGTGAAACTTCTTAGATCCAGTTCCATCCATCTAATTTATTTTTTTTAATGATCATTTTGGCCCGCTTCACTCTTATTTTGCATGGAGTTCGAAAATCATTTGGATAGGTTTGGTTCTAGCTCTAGAACATGTGAAGCTGGAGTTAGAGCTTCAGTAAACATGCCCTAAGCTCAAAACACTAGACTCTATAGAAATAAAGGGCATGTTTGGGGAGTTTTAAATTCCGAGAATTAGCTGTTTAGTAGCTAATTTCTGAGTTTGGAAAAGCTCCAGTTTCATAGAACATAGAAGCAGAGCACAGTTTCGAGTGATCTAGAAAATAATAATAGAGAGGTGGAGCTAGATTAGTGTCCACAACTCCATTCTAGACTTTGCCTCTTGAGTTAACTTTAGAAGTTGGAGCTCTCGAATTATTTTATTTTTAAATCTTTTTAATAAATAATTTTATTACTAAAGCTCGGGGAAAACTATTTCCACCGTATGAATCTTTTGACCACACCATCAACATTGGCGTGATAAAAAACTGTTGGCACACCGAGTTTTTAGTGTGGTCGAGTCAATTTTTCAGCATTTGACTCGCATGATTTTTTTAAAAAAGTTGAACCTTTTATTTTTTAAATTTTAAACTATACCACTTTGACATTTATTTCTAAATTTAAACTTTTGGTCACGTTAGGAGCCGCCATGACAATCTAGCCAGTGTGTAAAAAAAGTTAATTAGATTCATGCTTTTATAAATTTGTCAGTTTTGAAATAGTGTTATTATTATTATTCGACTAATTGTAAGGACGTCATTATAATTTTAGAAATATTTCAGATATATCATTTTGGGACCAAATTGTCCTTTGCACATATCAAGGACACAGTGAAGAGTAGATGAGCAATATGGTCTAATTTTTTTTAAAAATACACCGAAAGAGTATGGAGTGGCATATTTTGAATAGCTCTGAAATTATAATGACATTCTTACCATTAGTCGAATAGTAATGGTATATTTGAAAACTAGCAAATTTATAATACATGATGTAATTAACCCTAAAAATTTGCTAGAGCAAAACAAAGCTGTCACGTCCACTGCTTGTGGCGAGATGACGTGCCTAAAAGATTTGGATTTGGATTTAGAAGCAGTTGTAGGAGCGGTATAGATTTAATTTATTTTTAAAAA
The DNA here is from genome assembly GCF_000231095.2 of Oryza brachyantha. Taxonomy (NCBI): domain Eukaryota; kingdom Viridiplantae; phylum Streptophyta; class Magnoliopsida; order Poales; family Poaceae; genus Oryza; species Oryza brachyantha. Next base: position 1,446,673 of record NC_023170.2, read on the forward strand.
TAAAAGCTTAAAAAAATGCAAAGTAACTTCACGTTTCAGTTAGACCCGTATTGGACGGCTAGGATTAGCTCTCGATCAACCGACGATCCAGATCCGACGCGGGGGCAATTTCGTCACAAGAAAAAAAATCCGCCGTCTTCTCTCCCCGCTTCACTCGGCCGTCGCCTCGCCCCGCCGCCGCCGACCTCACTCCTCACTCGCCTCACCGCCGCCGCCGCCTCCCTCCGCCGTCCCGAGCCCCGGATCTCCCGCCATGTACGGCGGAGGTAAGTTCCTCTCACGCGCCTCCGCCCCGCCGCTCCCCCGAGCTAAACCCTAAATAAGCCCTAGAGATCTGTGTCGCTCGGACTCACGGGGCGCTGCTTCGGCTTTTTCTTTTTCCGTAGATGAGGTCTCGGCCATCGTCATCGACGTGGGGTCCTACAGCTGCAAGGCGGGGTATGCCGGTGATGACACCCCCAAGGCCGTCTTCTCCTCGGTGAGAGAGCCGCTTCTCTTCCACCCCTCGCTGTACTTCTGTGGGATTGCGGGGTCTCGGGGTTGGGGGGATTCAGTGTTCGGTTGGTTCTAGTTCGTGGAGGTGGTGTTTGGAAATGATAGGTTTTGTTGCTGGCTCTGTGCACAATGCAATCCCGCCGGGGAATTTGTTATTTTTCCCCATGATTTTAGCTGTTTTAGGTCGTTGACTTCGAATTCTGATTCTGGGAGATGAAAAGAACTTTTGGTTTTCAAAGTTCTTATTGCGGTGGTATATGTTTTGTTATGTTAAGGTTGTTGGTTCAATTGAACAAACGGGAGAAACTGAGGAAGCAAAGGCAGACAAGGATGCTGACACTGCATCAGATTCTAAGAATGGAGCTAAACCTATGGATGTTGACAAAGCCAAGACAAAGCGCAAATTGTATGTTGGTCAAGAATTGGATTTCAGGAGGGATCATATGGAGGTTAGTTATCAACATTCTTAAGTATCAATTTTGGTGCTCATGATTTTGTTAACTATTGTTTTTTTTATTCTCTTCTGTGCCCCACTTAACAGGTGATTTCACCAATGAAAGATGGAACAGTTACTGATTGGGATATTGTTGACAATATATGGAATCATGCTTTCAGGTTAGTTGCTTTATCTATTTGATGCTGCCGTGAGTACTTATGTGCCAAAGTGGCATGCCACAGTTTTTGTGATGCTGAGAAGCTGGCTAGACTTGTGCAACAAAATTTGGCTAGAAAAAATAAATCTATAACATGCGGGGCACATGAGTAACAAGGTTTGGCACACCGGTGCACCACTAGTGTGTCTTGGTACCAAAGGGATGCCACAAAATGTCAAACTTCCCTAACTCGATTTTGGCAAAGTTTGGGATGAACTAAACACCCCTCTTTAACATACTTTGCTTAGAATGATCAACACAGTTCATCTTCTAGGCCTCAAGGTTATCTTTTGGATCTGAACATGGTTACTGCGTCATGCCCACCATTTTTAAATACTATGTATTTCAAGAAATCCCTTCTATGGTTACAAACTGTACATTATTTTCTGTTTACTCTCAGGCTGTTTACTTTTATTAGGATGCTGTGACATCTCTATTTGCTAACATTGATCAAATACTAGATTTTTCTCTATATGGTGTGGATATGCAAGTATGCAACTACTGAAGTTTTTTGCTTTGGTAATTTTTTCCCTACATTTCAGGCAGCGGCTACTGATCAATCCTGAGGAGCATCCTATGTTGATAGCTGAACCATCTACAAACACTGGACAGCAAAGAGAAAAGTATGACTATATGTTTGTATTTAAATTAATTGTTTTGCTAACTGCCTAACTGTATCGAACAAGATAGAGCATTGCTTGCTATAAGAGACCTAGCGGAGTAGCACATTTACTTCCATGCCTCTTATCAGTTATGACAGAACTGTATTGGTACCAGATCTGAAACTTGGCTGCATGCTTTGCTACTTCCTTTAGCAACAGACGTTAGTTTTTGCTGTGTTTGTCACTTTGTTCATACTTCCTCACTCACCAAATAAAAGGGACCTAAGCATTTAATTTTTTTTTCTCAAATGTAAGGTATCCTAGAGCAACTACCCTCATTCGAAATTCTCCCCATCTTACCCCCAAGTCTGCAACTACCTTCCTACTTCTCACACCTGTTACTTAATGAGGGGACAACGTAATCTCTTTCCTCCACCCTTAATTTCTCCAAAATAACCTAGAATCCTTATATCTGAGGACAGTAGAATCTCCAGGGACTGATGTAGTATCATGTTAATTCAAGGCTGAGGAGAGAAATAGCTTGTGGTGAATGGACACATGGAATTGTGTTTCACCCTGTATAACTTATTAATATCAACAAGCACAAGTTGTGAAGATATGAACCAGAGTTACATTTGTAATTCATCACCTATTATTTTTGTGTGGTTCTATGACAAGACCTGACTGTTCTTTTTCATGTTTTATAGAGCAGCAGAACTTATGTTTGAGAAGTACAAAGTGCCAGCATTGTTCCTAGCGAAGAATGCGGTATGTATCAGTAAAAAAAAATTGTTTGTGCAACTATTTTGTTAGTTTTAACCGTTGATTGGGTTGTCAGGTTCTCACATCTTTTGCATCTGGACGTGCTACATCTTTGGTAGTTGACAGGTGAGCATGGTCTGAACTAATCTCTTCAGCTGCTACTTACTGTTTTCCTCGTTTATCAAATGTAATACCTTCTCATTTAGCCATAATTGTCTTATGTTGTCTATTCGGCTCTTAAACTTCTTTTTTTTTATGAGGTATAAATTCTGAAGTCTTGAAATATTTTTTCACCAGTAAGGCATAGTGCACAGATATGGGGTGTATCCTACCTCATAAGTACACGTTGACAAATGTTCATGGAAGTGTAAAAATGTCTGTTATATCAAAATGAATCTTCCACCCACTGTTTCAAATATATATTTCAACGACAAATCCTGCGGAAAATGAGCTTATAAACGAAACAAACAATTAATGGTCATCTGCATCATTTTTAATGAAGGATGCATTGAAGGGTGGAATGCCAGAAATATTATCCTTAACAATGTTGCTATTCCACACCATTCATGGTTCAGACACCAATATATTCTTCACTGGTTATCTATATTGTACCTGAGTTGATTAATGCTCTTCTTTCCCCTTTTCTGTACCAGAATACCATCTTGCTCTAGGGCTTATGTATAATCACTTAAATTATTTTAGCATGTTTTAAGCCATAATATTCAGTTATTTCAATTTTGATGTCTCACAAGTCCGCTGATGTGTCTGTTGCACCTTAATGGTGTGTGGTGTGTGTGGCTTATTTCATCCTTCTCTTGGCTTTTGGGTTTTGCACGAGAAACTTTAATGGAATGACAATGCTGTCATTTTTGCTGCAGTGGTGGTGGGTCTACTGTGGTTGCTGCTGTTCACGATGGTTATGTCTTGCAGAAGGTATGATATGCTAATTATACTAATCAAAGTGTGCAATGCAGTACTTACATGCATCTAATTAGTTGGCCCCGCATGGCACTGCTTTTTGTCAAGAAACATAGCTCATTTTGAGTTTTACTTTTTTTTTATAAAATATATTTTTAGGGGTTTTCCTGTGTCACTTTCATTGTCCATCCTTATTTCCATTATTGCTGCGAGGATGACTATAAAATCTATGTAAAGTTATTAATAAAGTTCACGTTTCAAAATTTTGGCTTAGAAAAAGCAGTGCCTAGTGGAGTAATTTCATCTTTTTCACGTGAAAACTATGAAGAAGCAAAGCTCCTTTAAGACGATATAAGTTTGCCCTTTTTTGTTTTACATGGACACTTGCTCCGGACAACACGCTCACCTCCTTTCTGGAAGTCTACCTTTGATCCTACTTACTTGCTACTTATTTCCTCATTGCAGTCTGTGGCAACTTCTCCAATTGGTGGTGAATTTTTAACTGACTGTATGATGAAAAGCTTGGAGAGCAAGGGCGTTGTTGTAAGCATCTCTCTTGCTTAAGATAGCACACTAGTCTTCTTGCATGTTCATATCAAGTTTGTTCAATTCACTTTGCAGATTAGGCCCAGGTATTCATTTAAGAAGAAGGAAGTCAGCCCTGGCGAATATAAGGTGTAGTTTATTTAATACCTTTGGTGGTATTCATATTTTCCCTGGGAGCCCATTGTACTGTTGACATCTTTAGTGTACTTTTTTTTTGGAAATTGACAATAACATTTATGCTGATCTATTGGTATGTTTGAAGTTAGTTCACTTAATAAAAACAACAAGGAAAGCAAATATAAAATACTAAATAACTAACTGCCAATGGAATGACTTCACAATTCACACATTGCCAAATGATTACTGGCAGGCACAAAGCCACAAAGGTGAAAGAGCCTGAGGGGAAGTATTTTTTTTGCTGACCTCATTTCTATCACTGAATTAAGTTTTTTTTTCATGCCACATCTCTCAAAATATCCCTCGTTTTGTTCCTACGAAAGATAAATGTAAATTCCTTGTATATCCTAGTGCAGTGGTTTCTAAAGAACGGAAAATTAGCCTACAACAACAGCAATATTTAGTCTTAAACAAATTGGGGTAGGTTAGAGATTAAACCCAGCCACCCAGGTTGAACCACCCAAACCAAGATACCTCTTAAAAGAGCATGCTTCTGGCACATGGATAGAAGATACCTCTTAAAAGAGCATGCTTCTGGCACATGGATAGTTTACTTTCCACAAACTCCTATCCGAAAACAAATCTTGTATACATTCTAAGCCTTTGTTTCTCTTATGATTGCTTCGAAGTTCCAACCATGAGCAGTTTTGGCCGATACCTGCCTACTTGATCTTTGACATGGTTTTAGCATGCACTATGCACTGGTTCTTCAGTGGGCCTCTGTTGGATATTGCCAAACTAGTTCAATCTATGTAAGAAGTTTGTGCACCATTTTAAATTTCAAGAAGTTTCGTGGAGGATTACTATGGTGACTGTTCCTTAGTGTTTATGTGGGGTCTTTACAGATATCTTGGTGGTCGCATCATCCATATTGTTTATTCCTAAATTGTTGTGTTACTTACCATGATTATGTTCCACTTTGATACATTTGGATGCCATGTTTTCGCTAATTCCTTTTCTTTATTATGATATCCCACAAAGGCTTTTGTGGTACCAAGCAACAAGCTTTTGTTCACATTAGACTGGACAATTATAACGGAACCAACACCTTGTTTGACTGCATGCTTGTCTTTTCAGGTTGTAGATCTTGATTTGCCAAACACAACTGAGAGTTACAAGTTATACTGCATGGTATGTTCATTGTCAGATCTTTGCGCCTTGTTCTGTGTTGTTTTTTCTGGATACCTTTAATGGTGATGCTTCATATGTTCACAGAGAGCTATTGCTAGTGATATCAAGGAGTCTGTTTGCAGAGTTCCAGATACTGCCTTCGATGGTACAATGCATACATAAATACAATATTCTTAACTCCTTTATATTAACAAACAGTTGATCTATTGTGTGTTTCCAACTTAGTTATTACAAGGAACATTTCATTATTGAACGAGTAAATTGTACTTTACATCAGGTAAAATGCACCATGTTTCATTTTGCACTAGGTTTTTAGCACATACTTTCACTTACACCATGTTATATTGGAATAAGTGTCACTTAACACCATCATACATCATCAAAATTATGGAAGTTTAACGAAACTTGGTGAAACACGGTCTAAACTCAAGAAGTTTCATAAGTTTTACCCATATTTTACAAGATTTCGCTTTAATTATATGATGAAACCTAGTGCAAAGTGAAAGTTATTTTGATATACCCTGGTGTAAAGTAAAGTATGGGCTAAACCTGGTGCAAAGTGAAACAAGATGTCAAGATACCATCTACCCGGTGCAAAGTGCAATTTACTCTTATATGTATGCTGCCACACAGGCACATAATAGTTGGTTATGCTTATACTTATGTTTTTAGATAATGATGCTTATACTTATCTGAGGTCATGCATCATAAATTACTTTTGTTGCAGAGGCTATTTTGACCTGCCTTTTTATTATTCATTTTTTATGTTCTGCTCTTTACTATCCTTGCTTTTTCTTTAATGCAGAAGTGGCATATGCAAATGTTCCCACAACTTCATATGAGCTTCCAGATGGACAGTAAGTTGTATATCAGAATTATTTATTCACATATTTGTTCCCAATAGGTTGAGTGGTTTAATTTTGTTATGCCTTGTTGTTATGTACCTGTCCAATTAGACAGAGTATCAGCTACTTTGCTATATGTGCTTCTGGTGCATCTGTGCATGGCACCTCAGGACACCACACCAGAAAAGACTACACGACCAATTGATTTATCTATGAATCAATATACCATCCTCAGAGAAAATTGACAATATTGACATTTAATATAGTATACCTAAAAACTACTCAGAATTACACCATGATTTGTTCTCTAACCCCTCCTATGTACATAGAGCTTTGAGTTGTGACTTCAGATTGGTACATCATCTCATGAACCCAACCTCTCTAAATAATTTAGAATTTTTCATGGTCATTTGCATGTTATTTTGAGGGTGGTGCATGATGCACCAGGGGGTGTTGAGATGCACTAATATATCTTAACTTTTCCCTTGCTATTATCTTTAACTTTGTGTTTAAGATTTTGTTTTGTCATTGTACCTTTCAAGCATCTTGAACTTGCTATCTGATGTCTGAACAGAACCATTGAAGTTGGTGCGGATAGATTCAAGATTCCTGACATTTTGTTTAATCCATCTCTTTCTCAGGTTAGGTTCGAGGGAAGGAATATTACTTCCTGTGTACTTGTATTTTAGGCAGGATTTGTAACTGGTGTTGGTGCTAGTTTACTTTATTCCAGAACGAAACTAGCTTGTTTTCTTTTTCAGTAATGTTATTGATGGCTTGAAAAAATATTTTAACTATGCTAACTCTCACATGCACACAAAATTTTGTGATCAATAGACTATTCCTGGAGTTGATGGATTTGCAGATACCATGTCAAGTCGTGGTCTTCCACGAATGGTGAGTTAAACATGAGATTACACTTGCGTATACTGCTGTGCATTCCCGGCAGTTCACATTACTGAAGCTTCTATCATTGTTACTTTCCTCAGGTCATTGATAGTGTAAATAGGTGTGATGTTGACATTCGCAAGGAGCTACTTAGCAGTATTCTGGTAAATACCCTATAAATTCTTGAACTACATTTTGCTATTCTCTCTTCCTCTCGTGGAGTTGCCATTCATGAGCTTATTGACATTTGTCCCAATATTCTTCTAATTTCTGTTAATAGAATTCTAACATCTACAAACATGCACTGTGGATAGCTTTCAGGTGGCTCATCATCGATTCTGCAGTTGAAGGAGCGGCTAGAGAAAGAAGTTCTTGAGGTATATGTTTTTCTTCAGAACAAACTAGGACTGCCATCATCCAGTTTATACTCCCCAATCTAAAATCGAAATGTGTCATTTTATAGTCTGTGCAGCCAAACTTTTTAAGTTTTTAATTACTAAAATACGTCGAAATGTTCTGTGGTTGTTGCATGTACATGTATTTATAGGTTTGTCTTTGTAATGAAAAGTATCTTTTTATCATTACATTTTTGTAATAATATATGATTTAAGGACATGCTCGATGTATAAATGAAGAACCAGATAGTAAGGTAGGTCCCAGATTATTCACCACCACGTTTTTGCTATCCCCACAATGTAGTGGTAATTAAGATGGGCTCCACACATTAAAAAATTGAGTAGGATGAGAGACTTTTGGCTACCATTCCAGAAAATTATTACAAACCCTGTATATCGATTGTTGTTAATTTGCTTGATGCTGGTAGACAACAACCTGGTAGTTGTTACTATCCCTTCCAACAATGGTTACAACCAGTTAGTAGGGGTGAATTAAATGCTTACTATCTACTTTTGAACCACATTGTGGTTCCCATTGACAAACTATAATCGTAGAAGTAGCCAAAGGTTTGTAGTTGGCGTCCATTGATGTCTCAAACGGCATCTGCTTACAATAGGGGAACAACATACAAGAATAAATGAATCTCAATTATCTCATTTGTTTCTTGGGGTTTATTAATAATGGGTTACAGTGTAGTTCATAAGTCTTCCGTACACTGTACTTGAGGCGATTGAAATTGTTTTCTTAGATCTTGTAGCAGTAAGGCTTGTTCTTATATCTCCCTCAAAATATTGCAGGAGTCTTCTGGTAATACTCGTGTAAAGGTTTTGGCAAGTGGAAATTCAGTAGAGAGGCGATTCAGGTATTTACTTTTCCATTTGAAGCCTTTATCCTTCCCAGTTTGCATTGACGTATGCTCTACCTGCTTTATCGACTAGTGAATAGTGCAGAAGTTTAGACGAGTGCCATATGTGTCTGAAACATACCAAAACATGCAGATCACCTTTTTTTCTAGTCAAACATACCTTGTGGGTGTGGACTTAATCCTTTTGATGTCCAGTAACATCTTATATGTCTATTTGCTATGATTTGGGTGCAGTGTTTGGATTGGAGGGAGCATTCTTGCATCTCTCGGCTCGTTCCAGCAAATGTGGTTCTCCAAAGCAGAGTAAGCTTGGTGTTTTCAGATCATGATTGCGTTGCTCATCTTGGACACCTCATAAATTAAACGTGATCTATCTCGCAATAGGTACGAAGAGCATGGTGTATCCTACATCCAAAGGAAGTGTCCATGAAACTGGGGAACCTTGCCACCGAGTTGTATCGCCAAAGGGTGCATGATGCAGACGCGATTACTGCCACCCTGTTGTTGAGCTATCATGACTATCATCAGACTATTTATCATCATTATGCTATGACTAGTTAGTTTGTAGATTTTTGAGGGCAACATAAAAAACCAATCTAGCTAAAATACCTGTCCATCCTTGATGGTAGATCCTAGTTCATGTGTTGAATCTTTTCTCCCTGCTGTAGAATGTAATGAGTTGCTCTCAAGTCTGTATTTTAGAGTATATTTTCAATTATTTGGGATCAGCTGATTGTTGTACTACTGATACACCACCAACTTAGTTATGTCAGCAGTTGTTGAACTTAAAACATTGGGTTAGCTAAGAGTGGTCTTGATTGTAGTTGTTAATCACATGTTATTCGTGGACATTCTGTGCTGGATCTTTATCAACCACGATCCGATCAGCTTCTGTAACACTCTTCATCGAACGTAGAATGCCAATCGCACGGAAAATGGAATGTAAAGGAATATTAATCCTAAGTCACAAATTGTTTTGATTCAGGAATGTTTTGGTCCAGCATTTCAAAAAGTCCTTTATAATCAGTTATTTTTTCCTGTTTTGTTATTTCGAAATTCAACATCTATTTAATTTGCACTGCTCGCTAATTTCAATAGATTGATATACTGAATAAATACTAAAGGAGCATATCGGCTCTCTTAATACAATAGCTTGTTTTTAGCAAAACTTATTTTGAATTTTGGCCTCACATTTTGAAGGACGGTTGAGACGCACCATAGTCGTTCTTTTTTTAAAAGTAAAAAATTGATTGACAGACAAAAGTTTAAACACATATGCGCTGAATATTATTGGAGTACTTATGTAGTAGATATTTTTCTCAATTACAATACTTTATTAACTTAGCCCCTAGGGCACTAAAACACCTTCAACAATCTTGTGAAGCCTAAGAGGCAATATTGACCTAATACAACATTTTAGTACGGTGGAGTGACTTCACAATAGCAGGCACAACAGACCAAGTATAATAGACATGGTATTCATATTCACCATTGTAAAGTTTTGACTTAACAATTCTCCTATAAGATGATCTGTACAACCTTTATGTCAATCACACTTAAGAAGATGATCAACCTTTTTTTAATAAGCAGCCCACCATATGGATCAAGATATGTAAACTTCACCACCAAGAATTCTCATCAAGTTGCTTGGCTCATCTATGCTATTGTTAAGGAAAAAATTATGGCATATTCCATCTTTCGAAGCAGTAGTCACATTGTCCACCCTATGAATTAAATTGAGGTCCTAGAAATTTCCACAAACTAAAACTTATAGAATAGTGGACCATATGTATTAATAGAAAATCCCATTTGAGTGCATTCAGTTTTGGAAAGCTTAGATATTTATGTTGGAGATGATTTTAGGACAAGCCAACTGGCAACTGCAATTCTTGCTTTCATCCACATCTACCTCATCACCATTTCTTCTTCTTCCTTCTCATTGTCACCACCTTCCACATTAGTGAATTCATCCTCCTTAGTTGGGAATGACACCTCATCACATCTACCATTGCTTAGCTAACTAGGTAAGCTAAGTAAGCAATTAGAATATAACCCGTAGCGTTTGTTTCCATCACACTTACAAGATGTAAATTTTATAGAAAAAAGTGTGCTACCCACAAGCCTACTATATGTATGAAACGGAGGATACATAAGTCCATAACCCAGTACTCTTTAAAATTGGACGGCCCATATATACTATTTAAAAGCCCATTTAGCCCATTCAATATTAGAAACCCTAGGGTTTTTTCCCTATAAAAGATATCTATGTCATTGTTGCTTTTCCAACCCGCCCGCCGCCGCTCCCTATTCCCATTTCATCCCATCCTCTCTTCCTGAGCGTTTCTCTCCCCTTGTCCAAGCAAGAGGTACCGCACTTTTCTTTTTATTTGAAATCTTTGCTTTGTTTTACTATCATCGTTCATGATTTTTAAAGACGTTTGAGCAGCGAGTACAACTCAAAGCGATATTTGAGATTGTTATCGTTGCTTGTGATAGAAAGTACGCATCCTCAAAATGGATAAGCCGCGAGCAAAGACGGGTCCCGCAAACAAGAACCACAAATCGTCTCGAAAATAGTAAGTGGTTTTATTATATAGCACATTTTTTTAGAGGATACATATCCCACAAATGGTTCAAACACATCTAATGCCACAACATCTGAATTGAAGTGCGGCGCCGCATGATGCCAAACCGCCCCGTTATACGCATCGCAACCCCTCCGTCACCGCCTCTGCCATTGCTTCTGAACCAAGAGATGCCAAGGAAAGTCCATCTTCAGCGACAGATGCCAAGGAAACGGTGCAAAAGTTTCCGACCATCCCACCGCTTCCTGCGCGGATCACAAAGTTGGTGCCATTAGAGGGGCTGGGATGTGAGGAGGTGGTGGGGTCGCTGACGCCGAGCGAGGAGCGAGAGTACAAGGCAACCAACAAGCACACCGAGGGGAAGCGACCTGTCTACGCTATCGTTTTCAACTTCCTCGATGTTCGCTACTACGATGTCTTCGCCACCGCTTGTGGTCCACGTGTAAGATTTCTTATGGGGTGCCATGTAGATCTTAACAGGGAAGTAGTAGCATTTTATTTTTTTTATATAATTTGATAGAAATTTAGGATTTTACCTTATTCTTCTATTGGAATTACAGGTTTTTTAATCCGACTTTTTGCATTCACTTTACACTCTATAATACATTTTTAAAAAGAATACAATTTTTCTGTAAATTTTGATCAAATTATCAATAGGGGAGGGAATATTTGGATCATAGATTTCCTTTTTCAGAAAATATATTTTAATGGATAGGGTTATGCATATATTTTAATTTCAATGTGTGTATGTTGAGGTGGTGTGCACTCGTGAACCTTGCAGCTGTCAACCTACCGCTGCCTCATGAATGGTAACTTTGCTCTTTTGCAAGGATATCTTGATGACAATGTAAGCTCTGGCAGCAATCTCCATTGTGTTATTTTCATTAATTAGGCTTTGATGGCATTCCTTTTCCTAATGATGGTGTGGGTCTTCATTGCCTTGCAGAACAATGAGTCATTCTTCACTGTGAGCTGGGCTTGTGATGTTGATGGCAATCCATTGTTAGTGGCTGCAGGAAGCACTGGAGTCATTCGAGTCATCAACTGTGCCACTGAGAAGGTGCATAAGGTGAGTAAGGTTTAGTAGTGCCATATTATTTTCTCTGTCATTACTTCTTCAAGCTTGGATTAACTTTTACTATGCATCATTCTATATTATTTCCCCGGTAATATGTGTCAAGCTAAATTTATAACTTTCTCAAAACAGTTTCTTATATGATAGAAGAAAGTTCCTTTTTCTTTTGAGAAAACAAATTTTTAGAGATGTGGAGCAAATAATAATCCAGTGAAGAAACTAAAAAGAGTGGGCCCTTAGGTGCAAAACCAGAGTCATGTGCACCCTAATTTGTCTTTAGCATGCCTAGTGAAAAAATTGGCACATGAACTATTTATCATCCTATACCAAGTATATAATGGATGTGTGGGCAGTGTCTTATTTCTGATTATGAGAAATTTACAGAGTCTTATTGGACATGGTGGTTCAATAAATGAAATAAAATCTCAACCACTGAAGCCTTCACTCATCATTTCTGCAAGCAAGGTTGGAAGATTACTTTGTCTGAATCTGATATCTACATTAATTGTTATTTTTACTAATATTGTTTCCCATGGAATTATTTAGGATGAATCTATTAGGCTGTGGAATGTGCAGACAGGGATCTGCATTTTGGTTTTTGCTGGAGTAGGTCACAGGCATGAAGTTCTTGGTGTTGTAAGTTGATTATGTCTCATCTACGGCGATTTTTTTCTACTGTAATTCTACTAACTTGAAATTATCCTGAAGACAGCATTTCTCCAGATTTTCTGGTGTCACCTTTTGTTTTGACCAGATCTGATTTTTATTCATTTCACTAGGAGTGAACTAAATATTTGGTCCTTGGTCACTGAATTTATGTGCATCCTTTCATTACAGTAGGAGTGTGAATAATAATCATAATTAATATTATTGCTGTAGGATTTCCACACATCTGATATCTACCGCTTTGCAAGTTGTGGCATGGACAACACTGTGAAAATCTGGTCAATGAGAGGTTAGTGATCCATTTCATGGTAACTAAATTTTTTTAATAATTGACTAATGCTTATGAGTGAAAGTATGTGAATTCTATAGAATTCTGGCCATATGTTGAGAAGTCTTATTCATGGACTGAAGTCACATCAAAATTTCCAACAAAATTTGTCCAATTTCCGGTATGCTTACCATCTGCCGATCATATCTGAATCTGTTCTATAATTTGTTACATAATGATATTTATACCTAATATGGTTATCATATCTCTCTTTTCAGGTCCTGGTTGCTGAAGTACATTCTAACTATGTGGACTGTACTAGGTGGCTTGGGGACTTAATCCTGTCGAAGGTAAATTTGTTACTACTATTATTCTTTTCAAGTTAATATTTCTATTGCTCTCAAATCTTTATATCGTGGCTTTATCCTATTCATAAGGGTAAAATTGTTATTAATCTTTTGAAGCCAATATTTCTAGTTCTTACAAGTGATTATGTCATGGCTGTATCCTATTCATACGGATACTGCAAATTTCTAGGCTGTACCAAGAACAGTCTTTCAAATCATTAGATTAATAAATCTGATCTGTGCCACTATGAATTTGCAGAGTGTTGAAAATGAAATTGTGCTGTGGGAACCGATCACAAAAGAACAAAGTCCCAGCGAGGTGATATATAATTTAATTTTTCTACAATTACAGACCTTGTTTACTGGTCCAAAATTCCAAAATACTTTTAGCTATGTTGATTTTCTGAAAGTAAAAATGTTACTTTATTTCTTAGTGTCCCTACCATACTAAATGTCTTCCACTAAGAAGAAATATTCTTCTTTTCATTTGTAGGGTCACATTGATATTCTTCAGAAGTACCCTGTGCCAGACTGTAACATCTGGTTCATGAAATTCTCATGTGATTTTCACTTCAATCAGATGGCAATAGGTAATATCTAATGTTGCAATGTTTACTTAATGAATCTTTTTTTTTGTCAGAGTTGATGAATCGTTTTTTTTCGGTTACTGTTACAACTGTCTATTAATTTCACACAGCACAATGTCTTCTTTGGAAAGAAATGAATAATCTTAGTATTGATTTTGATATTTAGAAAAATGTCAAATGCTGGAGGATAATCATTTTCTTATTGAAACAGGCAACCGTGAAGGTAAAATCTATATCTGGGAAATACAGGCCAGCCCTCCTATTCTAATTGCTCGGTAATATTATTAACTGCAAGAACTCAAGTTGTTTTCATCATCGTCATGTCTTATTCATGTGTGCAAACCATCATTTGCAGGCTAAGCCATCCACAACTGAAATCAGCCATAAGGCAAACTGCAGTCTCTTTTGATGGAAGGTACATTGCTACATTCATTCTGTTCATCCTGTTGCGGTACAAATTCAAGCTTGAATCAGTGTACCAAATTTCAGAAAACCGCTACTATTATGTCTAAACTTATTTCGCTGCAAATTTAGCTAGCAATTTCACAAATTTACAACGATAATAACAAACTTTATTGAACTGGTAGACCGGGTCCACCTATCGTGCACACATATAATACTTGTAATGTTGCAAGGTAGGCCTACATCCCAAACACACACATGGAATAAAAGTTACCGTTTTTTTATAAAGTAGTTCACTGTTATTGTAGCTCTGTGAAATGTCCAACTAAAGTGACATCAAAGTGATAATTTTGAATGGATATTTTCAATTTTATTAAATTTACTCTACTAAGTATCATTTATCCTCTGCTTATTAATTGTGATGGAGCTAGCCTATCCTTTGCACTGTGTTGATGCATCTTTTTTATTTATTTATTTATGGTCTGTTCTAGGTTGCATAAAAATGTGTTGTTATGTTTTTTTTCCAGCACAATCCTTGCCTGCACCGAGGATGGCAATATATGGCGTTTTGATGAAGTGGAGCAGCCAGTAGTTCCAACTCCCAAGCAAGAAACAAAAGTGAATTAGCAATGATATACTATTAATTAATAAGCCGAGTTGGCGATTTATTATCAGTGATTCAGTGAACTGCGATTTGATTTTTCAACAGTCTCAAGTGGTTTATTAGCTGAATGTTAATCATTACAACTTACCTGAGGATGTTGTGGATGACTTGGTTTCATTAATCATTTTTCCTGGAGTAAACTCAATCTCTCCATTTGTTTCAGCTCTGTGAAATCATCATATCATTATGCATTCCCATTAATTCCCAACAGGTTTTGGTGGTAATTAGTTTATTCCAGCTAAACCAATAATCGTCATGCTTGAAGCAAATCGTGCATGCTCTTATTCTGACACAGTTTGCTGTGATATATATCATCATCATCTAGCTCCAAAATCATTTCAGCCAAATGATTAATTATGCTGGCCTGCCTGTGTAAGATTAGTCGTATATATGCAGAGACCAGAGCATGAGCAGCCATTGGAACGTAGACGGTGACGACTACGGCTCCTCTGACTTAAGTCAAAGAGACGTGGATGGTTGACAGTAGATCCTATCGTGTATGAGTCTATATCTCAGTCACTCTAACTTAAATCAGAGGAGCTCGTTCTGGATGGATGAACGGTGATGCGGTTGCCGTTTGGCGCCAAAAATGGCGTCGTCAGGTCGTCGTCTTCTTCCTCGCGCCATTCGGCTGCACATGGAATTGTTTGAACCAGCATTAACCATACGCGTGTTCGTTTGATAATGCTAGGCTGGGTAGCTAATTGAAAGCGCAGGAGAAAAAAAAAGATAGAAAAAGAAGCAGAAAAGCAAGTAGAATCACATGGTAAAAGATGAAACTGATGCACAACTGCACAAGGGAGAGCACACGCTGGAGCACGGCAACGATGATCACAGGCTCACATGCCAACTCTTTTCCCTTTTTTTGAGTTTTGACGACTAACTTTTGTGGCGTCCTATATATCAAAGTTTTAGTTTTAGATGCATAACTTGTCATATGGTTTACATCACACTAAGTGAAAATATTACATATATGTGGAGGGACATCGAGGTGTGATTTGTGGATTGGTAGTTACGTGACTCTATTGAGTTGACCATGGTTTATATATTCTAGTGTACATAAATATTACATCGTTTAAACTTTATGTATGTTTGCATACCGACCGTATGTTACAACTAAATTTTATTAAAAAAATATTATTAGTATGTTATTAAAGTGAATTTATTAAAAAGGTTTAATATTTAGGTCTCAATTATTTTTCCTTTTAAAAAAGTAAGAGAGAGCTAATGGTGAGGTAAATGAAAGATTCACTATCTTTCACCACCAATACTATCTTCTCTATAGGAATATAGAAATATAATTAAATCAGATATTTATCGTTATCCAACTGTGTTGTTAAACCCAATTTAAGACTGCATACTACGGATATGCGCATACATAATGATATACATGTTGTTATGATTACTATGTTTTATGTAATAGAAAATAGGTTTATATTGTCTTAGATATTTCACAAGGATTACATAAAATTTTAGACTCCACTACGCTTCAATTTATTATAGTACTCCTTTCTATTTTAACTCATTATTTTTTGGCATACATTTAAACATTCGTCTTATTTAAAAATATATAATTATTATTTATTCTGTTGTGATTGGACTTATTACTAGGTATATTCTAATTATAACTTATAATTTTTATAATTTGCTAAATACTTTTAAATAGGACAGAGACGAATAGTTAAGTATATAAAAGTAGTTAACGACATCATTATTAAAATTGTTAAAACATGGAGTATTTGTGAAGAGGGGGAGACAAATGGTTTTGATTTGAAGTGGAGAAGTGAGACGGTTGGGTTTCTTCCCGGCTCACTGCAAACACTTCGCTCCGCCGCCGCGTCCGCGCCATGGCGACGCCGCCGTCGCGCCCGCGCCTCCCTCTCCGCCCACTCCTCCTCTCCCTCCCGCTGCTCTCGCTCCTGCTCCTCCTCCTCCTCGTCCACCGCCACCGCCCCGCCCCGCCGCCTCCCCTCGTGCCCGCTTCCCTCCTCGCCACCGCCACCGCCTCGGCCGCCACGCGCCGCGACGACTCGCCGCGGCGAGCGTCTTCTTCCGCGACGGAGCAGGCTCCGACGACGAGGATGGAGCACGTGGTGTTCGGCATCGCCTCCTCCCGCCGCACGCTGCCGCTCCGCCTCCCGCTGCTCCGCCTCTGGCTCCAGGCCCCGGCGCGCGCGTACCTCTTCCTCGACGGCCCGGCCCCGGCCGCCGCCGCCGCGTCCCTGCCGCCCAACCTCCGCGTCTGCGTCTCCTCCAGTGACGCCTCCCGCTTCCCCTACACGCACCCGCGCGGGCTCCCCTCCGCCGTCCGCGTCGCGCGCATCGCCAAGGAGCTCCTGCAGCTCGAGCGCCCCCGCGGCGGCAGCACGCCGCCGCCGCCGCCGCGGTGGCTCGTGCTCGCCGACGACGACACGGCGTTCGTCCTGCCCAACCTCCTCCACACCCTCTCCCGGTACGACTGGCGCGAGCCGTGGTACCTCGGCGCGCGGTCCGAGTCCGCCGCGCAGAACGCCTGGCACGGCTTCGCCATGGCCTACGGCGGCGGCGGCATCGCCGTCAGCTGGCCGCTCGCCGCCCGCCTCGCCCGCGTCCTGGACTCCTGCATCCTCAGGTACCCGCACCTCTACGGCAGCGACGCCAGGATCTACGCCTGCGTCGCCGAGCTCGGCGTCGAGCTCACCCACGAGCCTGGATTCCACCAGGTGCACCAACACCTTCTTCTCAAAGCTTCCTCTTTTTTTGTTTCTCTTTCCCCTTCTCATCAGCATCAACATGCTACATTTATCCTAATGGAATGTTAGGTTGGATTAATTACTGACCATCCAGTAATCTGCTAGTGTGGTGCATTCCATTGTACTAGATTGATAGATACTAGTGGATCGTTAAAGAATGGAATTTTTAAGCAAAATTTGGTACACTTGACACCTGACAGATGAGTAGAGGGGGAATTATCTGAGGACATGCCTGACCATATTAGACAAATCTTATCTTGCGCCTCAACTATTATCATGGCATTATCTGTAACAATGGTCGTTCTTCTCTAATAATTTAGTCATTATGTAGTACAATCCTGTTGCTTCCTGTACTCTGTTCAGCCTTCTCAAGTCTAGTCAGACTGTAGTTCAGAGGCCATAAGTAGGTGGGTGATTGGAAAAACCTGAATGCTATATTTGTAAATGAAAAATTATTTGTGAATAAAATTTTTATATACGTGTTTTTAACTTTCTAAAGCCAAAACTAAAAAATAAACTATAATGAAAAAAATCATAAAATATACTTCAAATTTAAGGTTGAAAATTCAAATTTTGTCTTATAAGCATAAATAGAAGCGAAAAGATGGCAGTGGTAGTCTTTGATACTAACTTATCAATTTTTGGAAGAACAATTGTTGGATCCAAGGTTACGGTTGAACTTGCTTGGCATAAAGGAAATTGCGCCCTCGATGGAAGCAAGTCTTATGAGCCTTGAGCTGTCTGCATTCAGAATACCTTTTGCTTCCACTAAAAATGTCAGTGTGCATTGTTGTCTGCATAGGTTTGTGCCGTACATAGACTTCTCAAGAAAAGGCTTATCCTTTTAGAATGCTCTCAAGAAATGCAGAACCACACCGCACCAATCCTGTAGAGTGCTCTCAAGAAGTGTACATACACATGGAACCATACAGAAGCGATGGGTACTGGCTACCCACTACAGCTACGAATTGCTGGGTCAATACGAAATCCTTGCCACTGCCCACTGGATTTAGTGATCCGTGCTGGTGCATCAACTTTGATGTGAGGTCACTTGAAAGTGGGTGCTTTGGTCCACATGCCATACATCCCTTTCAGATAATCTCAAGCTCTCGACATCGCTATCTTAATGCTGTCAAAATGGCATCTTAATGATGTTGTCAACTAATGGCTGTTACTGAAATAGGCAGCAGAAACTATTTCCTTTTGTTACATTTATTTCTGTTACTTAATGAATTGAATAAACAACTAGTCAAACATTATGTCCAAAGAGTCAGTATAAAAGGCATGATCCTTAACTTAAGGACTCATAGACATGAAGCTTGACCATAGATTTACTTGAATTATGCAACGGAAAAGGCATGATCCTTAACTTGTATGTTGTGTTGCTTTTATTTTATCCAGATCGATCTTCATGGGGACATATCTGGACTCCTAAGAGCTCATCCACTTACTCCTTTAGTTTCGTTGCACCACCTTGATCATGTCTATCCGCTTTACCCTGGTATGGATCGTGCATCAGCGGTGGAGCATTTCTTCAGAGCTGCCAATGCTGATCCAGCAAGGATCCTTCAACAGACAGTGTGCTATGATCATTCGAAAGCAATTACTGTATCAATAGCTTGGGGCTATTCAGTTCAGGTGTACAAAGGGAATGTCTTGCTTCCTGATCTCCTTGCTGTGCAGAAAACATTTGTGCCATGGAAAAGGGGTCGCAATGTTACCGATGTTTTTATGTTTGATACCAAGCATTATCCAAGGGATGAATGCAAAAGAGCTGCTCTTTTCTTCCTCAAAAGCATTTCTTCCGGTGAAGGCAAGATCAAAAGCGATTACAGTAGGCAGCAACCTAAAAGATGCTTGCCTAACTTGACTCCACTGGGGAATATTCATAAAATAAAAGTGACATCTGAGCCATTACGTCTGGTTACTGGGAAGGTATGACTATGATGGTTTCCTGGCTTAAATTTCAGTGCGTACATTAATTTTATTATTGTTTTTTTGACATAAGAAGGTAAGGTAGCTCTACCTTATAGCCATTTCATTGATAGAAATTAGGTGTTACAAGACTGTCAAGTTAAAATAAAATGAAAAGACAGAGTAGAGAAATTTACAGGGTCGGGGGTGAATTTACAGGGAAAGCTTTTATAGACAATTTTATTGTTGTTATTTACTGTTGTGCATTTTCAGGCTTTAAGAAGGCATTGCTGTGATGTTGTGCCTTCTTCATCTGAAACCAACATGGGTATTAACATCAGAAAATGCAAAGATGATGAACTGATTGCGATGCATTCTTAGTCATATCTTAAATCGAACTGGAAGCTCCTCCTCTGTAGTAAGTTCCTCCTCACATCTCTTTGTACTTCCATGAATAACCCACAGAATTTCCCTGAACATGCCTCGATTGCTTTTATCATAGGAAAAGTGCATTTCCATTTTATTTTCGGGTTCATACCATTAGCCCCATGAAGTCCATTTATTCCACAGATTGATGCTATAAACTGCCACGATAAGGAAACACAACTAATGTTTATATGGTTTATCATACTAAATAAATACATGTTTTAAAATGCCCATGAGTTTTGCTTTTGCTTTGAAATAAATGCAAGAAATTTGTATCAATGTATTTTCATAAATATTTTTTCCTCATATCAACTGGTCCTTTTTTGTATGATGTTGCAGGAATTCCATATATAGCTTCCTAGTACAGACAGTGACAGCATGACAGGAGAAATTAAGCTGACTCGCATTATAGGTTCTACATGCTGTTTAGTGGGTCAATTGGAATCTCCTTTACACAGGAGTGAAGGCACCATCATTTGTTTGTGCTATACTCTGATCTTTAATTAGCTTGAGAGTAACCAAAGAAAAAGCATAGCGGCCTCCTTTTGCTGAGCAGAGTTGGGGTGGCATCCTGTTGCAGATACTGAAACTAGAACAGCATCAATACATGGATAGATATATAGACAGATACCTGAGATGTGAAACATCACACTTCATTTTTTACTTTACCTAGCATATATGCTCAGTCAATTATGATATTTTTACCTTGACTTTTTTTCGCTGTGTAACTTGAATACATTGGCAATGTATGTATGTGTCAATGTCTCATACAATTATGCATGTATATGCTTACAGTATACATATATATAATAAATATAACATGACAATTAATTCCAGGTCCAGGTCCTAGTCCTAGTCCTAGTTGGGATTACATGGCAATCCTGTTGAGTTGAACTGCTTTTGACATATTATTACATGGTTGTTTGGGCCTCCATCTGGGCCCATCCATTTGTATGGGCTGTGATTTTGACTGTGGATGTGGCAGGATATCGGCCTATCCAAAAGGGCCTTTTCTAAACTTTCTAATCATCCTACAGGGCTAAACTTGGTTTGCTGTTGGGCTCAAGTGGGCCCTCCAGCCTGGTAATGTGGGCCATCAATGGGCCTACTCCAAATTAGTGAGAATTTCTGGATGGGCCTCGTCGTCGCTGGAGTTTCTTCCGTTTGATTAATTATTCAGTATGGATGATGATCCTTGATGTTTGTGAGTGGATATGACTGCTGAATATACATGGTATTTTGAGGCTTTCATCATGATTTTGTCAAATATATGTTTGTGAGTGGGTGCAAGAAAGTAACAGAAAAACATTTTACTGAATTTTACATGAAATTTACGTGTGAGATACTCGACACAGAGGAAACATGAAATGAATATAGGTAATTTACCTCGAATTAAACTCGTTTGAATTAAAAAGGTGAAGTTGTTGGACCCTTGGAGGGATGGGGGCAAAATTTGTACACCGAACCAACAAAAGAATAAAATGTCCCAGCAGGTATATATAAAACTAGCTATTACATATATCTGCATTATGTGATGTCATACATGTTTGTGCATTGTGAGTGGATTATGTCTACGGTGCTCTAGTTAGAATTCTACTACTTATCATATCATCCATAGAATATTTATCGTTAATTTAGAGTTCTACTATAAGTGAAAAAATATTTTACTATTGGTTCAATATGATAGTATAAATAGATATGATCTGTTGAATTTGAAAATTAAATTATTTAGATTAGTTCTACTATCATTGGAGCATTGTGAAACAAGTACTGTGAGTGGCTGCATCAAACTAGCAGAATGCTTTCAAGAAATGCTCTGGTTCCTGGGAAGGTATGACTACGATGGTTACCGTTGTTTTTTTTTAAAAAAAAATAAAAAACTATTTTGTGTTCTCAGGCTTTAAGACGGCATTTTTGTGATATTGTGCCTTCTTGGTCTGTAGCCACCATGGATATTAACATCACCAAATGCAAACATTGATTGCAATGCATTCGTTGTTGCATCTCCAATCAAACTGGATGCTCTTCTTTTGTAGTAGTAAGTTCCTCCTCATCTCTTTGTATTTTCAATAGGAGTTAGTTTAATTTCTGTAAAGATTCTTCATAGTTCCCTAAAGGAGGCTAGCCTTTTTTTTAGAATCAAACTATGGCACGTAATCGCTGTTTTCTCGTGTAACTAAATAATTTCTGCAAAGTGCAAACTATCTTGTTGTGTTATTAATTAGTAAATAAAATAAAGAGGTGCAAAGGCATAAAGCCTATAAACTACTGCTCCATTTGTCTCAAAATATATAACAACACATGATCAAATTAGACACGTTTTAGTAGCATAAGCCTTACCACAGATCTGTTCTATGTTAATTAGTAGGGCTTTTTTACCATTCTTGAAAAGTACCTCAAAGTACCAAGAATTTTAGTATAATTTTTTTGGTACCTCAAAATACAATTTTTTAAAAAGTGTGGTACCTTGATTTACTTTTCCGAGAATGGTAAAAAAAACTTTACTTATTAGCTCCGCTCCATAATAAATAAGATACCGGTATCTTAAGATACCGGTACTATGTACCAAGTCATTTTTTACCATCTAGCTGAGTAGGATGTGTACTATTAGATTCAACGATCAGAAATGATTTGGTACCGCGAGGTACCGGTATCTCGAGATACTTTTTGCTGAACTGAAATAAATCTCATAATAAATATAGCTCTCAGGTTTAAATTTAAACTAGTTGTATTTTAAGACCAAGAAAGTATAGTAGACATTGTACTAGGGTGTCTGAATTGACAAATTAATGCAGCCGTACTAGCCAAATTTGGTACTATTACTGTGTACCTAACGCAAACTTTTGCTGTTTGATCAGTTGACCTAATCACCTGTTAGTACGTCCATGGGCGTCAATGTGTCCCCATTATTCAACTATTGATGGCAATATATGTCTCCACATTTATACCATATCGATCGGCAGTTGAGCTCTCTTTTCCCAGAAGCAAGTGTGTGTGTGTCACACACACACACACACTGACAATCTGAGATAACATTGGTTGTGAGGTTGGCCATTCAATTCTATCCATGAATATATATATAACATAACATGTTTTCTTTAATGTCTCGAATAAGTATAGTAGTACACAGTTTAATTAGTCCTCCCAAAATATCTGTGTTTGTGGTTTGCCTTTTTACAGGACCGGCCAAATTATATGAATATAGTGTCTGAGTTTTCTGAAATAAGAAGCATGAGATCTCTGCCAACCATACTGTGCCGGGACCAACGTGTCACTCTAAGATCACTATTCATCAGTTGTTGCTTGGTTTAATTTCAGTGAAATCGTGGGCGTTAATTCTTGGTGACAAGACATTGTTTTTAGGGAGGACTACCTGACACCCTCTCCTCACGAGTTTAACATGTTCTCGTGAAGGCGTTAAGTATCACTTATTGGTCCGTTAAAAATCTGTGTTAAGGATCAACCTATGCAGGACATGCCCCTCATGTACAGGGCAAGGGCTCAAAGCAGAGCTTAGATCGTCTGTAAGTTACAGTACTGCTCACTGACATATAAACCCTATATCTGATAGAATGAGTCTACTCGTGGGCTCTAAGTTTCGTGGTCTTTCATGATCAATTTAGTTGAGACTTCTTCTTCTTAATGAAAAGCCATATGGGCGCATTCCCCTATCAGTCTAAGTTTTTTATAAGCAGTAAATACATACGTGGAATGATTAATACTCCACCGGTTTCAAAACAAGTAATTTGTAGCGATAAATCTAGATAAATACATATATGAATTTATAGTCAGGAATACTTATAATTGTGACAGTGCGAGTATATTCGGTGAATTCAAATGTATTATGTCGCTCTCTACTAGTATTGCTCTACTGCTAATATTGATGGTAGAAGAATCTCGGGCATTGATTTAAAGTTCTACTAAAAAATATTTTTCTTTTTAGTAGTTATTGTGAAAATTTGATCTATTGGCTTAGAAAAAAATAAACGGTTTAAATTAGTTTTAACATCAACAAAGAGCATAGTAAAACACATGATGTTAGGGCCCAAGAGTGCACGATGTACTGTACCCCGCCCAAAAAAGACTTTATATTTCATTTCTCCCACACACATCAATATACAATCAAAGAGGGTCATTGTACGACATATTTGTAAGTAAAAAATAATGTATGAATAAAATTTTTATATACGTGTTCCTAGCGATTTAAAAGCAAATGGTAAAAAATAAACTATGGTAAAAAACCCTAAATCAACTTCAAATTTAAGATTGAAAATTTAAATTTTTACTTAATTATAAGCATATGCATAAAAAAACATGAGAGTGAAATGAATAAAATGACCTAACATTTTGAAAGTCCAATGCATTTACCCCCATATTCTTGAGGCCTAATAAATTTGTCCTCTACTTTCTCAAACTCCAATGCAATAATTACTCTAAAAGTAAAAATCTTTGTGGGACAATTTTTTTTTCCAAAAGTAAATCTTTCTAGGATGGAGTACTTATGTAAAATGACAGAGATATTTCCATCAAAATTAAATCAAGTAGATATTTCTGCAGATCTGAACACACTTGGATCTCCTCCGACTCCTCTCTCACACTCCCCATCCTTGTGAAAGGGACAAAGCAAAGCAGTACTACATTCATCGAACAGTAATGCAGAAGTAGCAGCTTATCCGGTCTGAACACGATCTCCAGAAATTCAACGATCCATCAACAGCAGCAAATGAATGAATTGATGCACCGAATTAAGCAACAATAATTCCTCTATATTCATCAACAGCAGCAACTAATCCATCTGACCAATGGGCCACCCAATAATATTCATCACCGTCGATTCGGCCGAGATCCGACGGTCACGATCCGCTCCAGGGTTGATGATGATTCTGCAGAGCCTCTTATCTCTCGTTTTTTTTCACTCCTATTTATACTTATAAGCCAAAATTTAAAATTTTTAACCTTAAATTTAAAGTTGATTTTAAAGTTTTTTTGTTATAATTTATTTTTAGTCTTAACTTTTAAATCGTTAAGAACGTATAGATAAAAGTTCCGTTCATAAATTACTTTATTTGCAAATACGTTGTCTTCATTTTTATTTATTTTTTTTAAAAAAACAAACAATCGCCCCGATATCTCCCCCTGACATTGTCAACATCTCATTCGGTCGATGTGTAGCTATTCCTACTGTTACGCTAGCTATCGATCGACCAGTGTGCAATTAATGGAGGACCACTAGCTTGCTTTGCATCGCATCGCATGCAGTGCAGTGCAGCAGCTGATCGATCATGGAGGAGGAGCGAGCTACCTAGATATATAGATCATCACCCACAATTAATGTGCTCGATGCGACCCAGCAACAACCGCCGCGCCATTGTTGCATCCACCCACGCACAGATCATGATCGATAGATATAAGCTAGCAAGCGCACAGTCGATCGATCGAGGTCTCTGCTGCCAAGGTACATCTCTCTCACTCACTCTCTCTTCTGCAGTTCGGATTGCCTCTTCCATGGAGAGTGCTCGAGCTCCAGCCATGGCGATGGCGGCGGCGATGCTCGCCGCCGTTGTTCTGGCTCAGGCGCCAGCGGCCGGAGCGACGATCTACACAGTGGGAGCGCCGGATGGGCTGTGGGATATGGAGACCGACTACAACGAGTGGGTCGGCCGCCGGAGCTTCCACCCCGGCGACAAGCTCAGTCAGTGACCGAATCATCGATCAACTAATCGCAATGAATCAATTAGCTATTATTCGATCAGTGATCATAGTGTTCTTGCGTTCATGCATGGATCGATCATGGATGGCAGCGTTCACGTACTCGAAGGAGCTGCACGACGTGGTGGAGGTGACGAAGGCTGGGTACGACGCCTGCTCCAACGCCAACAACATCTCCGCCTTCCGCTCCGGCAACGACGTCGTCGCCCTCTCCGCCGTCGGCACCCGCTACTTCCTCTGCGGCCTCACCGGACACTGCGACAGCGGCATGAAGATCCGCATCGACGTCGTCGCCGCCGCTGGCGCTCCCGGCCCAGTCGCCGGCGGTCCCGGCGCCGCGCCTCCGCTGCCGTCGACGTCGTCGTCGACGCCGTCGCCGTCGGCGGCCGCCGCCGCCGCCGGAAGCCTAGTTCTTGTGCTCGTGTATGGTCTCCTGCCATTATGGTAGTAGCTAGACGTGTAATTTAATTGATTTCCTAGTTTGTGTATATTTTTGTACCGTAATTAAGTACGTATGATTTGATTTAGTTTGTACTTGATGTGGTTTTGTTTGGGTATTTATTTAGATTTTAGAGCTTCATGTCTCCTAACTTAATTAGGTTTCATTTGAGCGAAGTTTACATGGAGAGGAATATTGTTAATTCTTCTATATACGGAGAGATTGTTTAGCTTTTTCCCCGCATAATTATAAATAAAAAATAATTTATAAATAAAACTTTTATATATACGTTGTTAGCGATCTAAAAATAAAAGATGAAAAATGAATCACAATAAAAAAACCTCAGAATCAACTCTAAATTTAAGATTAAAAAATTAAATTTTAGTATAAGTATAAGCAAAAACAGAAAGACGAGAGACGAGGGAGTTGGTTGGCGAGAATTAACTTTTCATTATCGATAGCTTTTTCATAATTCAGAAACAAAATTTGAACCTCCATAAAACTTTTTGTAGCTAGCTAGGATGTTGAAATGTGTATAATTTTAGGAGCTACTTTAGTGAAGTTCAGAAGTGCATAAACCAATCTTTGGCAAGGTAACAAGTTAAACATATTATTAATTACGCAAATCTTACCAATTTTTGATAATTATAGAATCTTGCACTTTCAAAAGTTTACCAAAATTTCGGTATACGTAAGAAGCATCGTGATGATCTAGTTCAGGTGCTAATTTGACCTGTGTGAAGTGAGGTTGAATCAAACAGATTATGGAAAATATAGTTATATATAAAATTTATATTGATGTTATCGGCTACTAAGTAATAGGCTTTAATTGAGAATTGACACTCCAACATATTAGATGGCCGTGCCTTAATTAATACGAAATCATGACATGAGCAACCACTCATGACTGATTAATTATATGGATGCATATCGTAGTCTATTATTCAATTTGCATTTCAGATTTTTCAGGCATCGATCTTCAGGGGCCTCATGCAGGCATGGTTGGAAAAAGTCCATTTTACCCTTCATCAACAAAAATAAAAATCAAATAGGGTCCACGTGTTAGTGTCAATTCTACCTAAAAAGTTAAAGAGAAAAATACATTGTATATCACTCATTCTAGCCTCAATTGCAGGTTTTGACACTGACTTCATTCAATTCTACAATATGCTATCGGCTTCACCATAGTTTAGTTAGCCTCCGTTAATACTATTTATTTTTTATTACAATGACTGAAATACCTCATGGGTTAAAAACTTCCTTTTGAAAGTTTTCGACACAGAGGTATTTCAGGCGTTATAACAAATATGAACATCACTAATAGAGGCTAACTAAACGCCAATTTTAAATCGTACAAATTGAGCAAAGAAGTGATGGTATACTATAGAAATGGACAAAGTCTATGGCGAAACATAGAACCCGATATATATAAATATATCAAAGGCAATGGTATATAAGTAAATTATATCAAAAATATAAAGAATATATATATAGGGTTCAAATGCCAGTCAAATACAGAAAAAAAATAATATTACGGGACCACTTCGATCGTTCGCCTCAGCCTTCTATCCTCTCTTCTCCTCCTGCTCCTATGTAGTCTTAACACAGCCGAAATGCAGCACATCCATGGGAATGGGATGCCCTGACTGGTCTCTACCTCCACGTACTCCGTCGTCACCATTGATTTTTTCGTGTAATAATCTTTTCGTGTCAGATAACTTATCCTCCTATCGAACGGGGCCATAAAAAGGAAGGGGAGGGAGTACCACACGTGGGTCCAAAAATCCTTTTAAAATATTTTTGGGTGCGTGAATATTATCACGTGAGTTAGTATTCTATCAATGTGCCATGCATGCATGTCAAGACAAAACCATCATCTAAAATCACTAGTGGAGGTAAATTAAGCAGCTGGGTTAATTTTAACAATTAATTGAGTTGTTCTATCTAGTTTTGTGATTTAGGTAAATTGAACTGGGGCTATAGTTGAGGGAAGCGAGTAGGCAACAACTTTCTCTGCTGTAGTTTGGTTGTTCCACAGGACAGGACAGTATATTAGGCCTGGGTTGCAGCCCGGTCCGCTTGAAAACTTTATGCATGATCAGGGACCATTTAGGATATATATGCATGGGCCTTGAATGATTTTTGCACAATCCAATCTCACCATCCGGTTCCTTCACGCCTTTCCTTTCCAAAAAATAAAAGAATTAAAATAAAACCATAGACCATAATCTACACTACTTAAAAACCAGAGTCATCTATTCCCCACTCCATATCACATAAAAACCGTCGCTTTCATAAAACCAGAGCAAAAAATCAAGGTTTGTTAAAAAAAAAGTTTCTTTTTTATGAGCCTACTATGCAACACATCATTAATTATACTATATGAGTCTGTCGTAATATATGCGTATATTACTAGTTAGACAAAGAAGTTGAGATTTTTTTGGAAGAGAGAGGCATTGAAGAGCTCTATACTAGCTGCTTTTAATCTGTGTATTTTGGCATAATAATGTGCCACTCCATTCATGGGTGAAACCAGGAAATTCAAAAGCCTATGGTCAACTAAAGCTCTATATATATATATATATATATACTAGCTTCTTTAAAATTTACATGGTATTTTTGATGGATTTAAAAGGGGTTAAGGGGATAAAAGTCTAGGGATCAAACCCTAATTCTCCACCCAGTTAGTAGTTTCGGCTTATGTAGTATGATATAAAGTATTTTTTTTGAAATTTCTGCAAATTTTAAACATAATGAAAACGGATCACACATCTCCGGCCTGTTTCTGCAAAATTTATGTGTTCCAGAAGCAGTTAATTAAACTCGTATACAGATATAGCTGCTGCCTCAATCGATACGAATTCATCGTCTGTTCCCAGAACATGTAGCGAATTATTAAATTATTGATCAAACAAGCAGAACGTGCTACCTAGAATTCCCAACCACTACAATTGAATTAATCAAGGAAGGCACGAACGATAGTTTGATCAATTCTCAGGTGATGAAAACTAAATTAATTAACATATGCAGATAGCTATGCGTTCATACGGAATTTGCATGCATGCTTGATCATTTCACAGATGTGAGGTGTCTTCATTATATTTTTTACTAAGTAATCTTATCCAAGAGATTGAGTTGGGCTGTTTTCTTTTAACGATAAAAGATTATCTTAACTTTTTGATATCTACTTAATGATACAAACAAATAAATTAATTAACTACTATAAAATTAAAAATCTACTCTAGAAAAGTAGGATGATAAACTTTTATACAAAATATTTTGCAAAGTTTACTTCGTTTAACTATTCAAAAAACTTGCTCGATCTTACCATACACGTCTGCCTGCATGCAACGAGACTGGATCAACGTATACTTTTTTTAGAGAGAAAGAACTAGACGAGAGAGAGAGATAGTCAACAGTCAACACATATATCACGACCTACCTACTCTTCACACAGTTTATCACCTTCGACGCGTTCTTACTAGTTTTTTTTTTTCACACCTAACTCATCCTGCAGGTATATATACACACACATCCTGCAGCATCTTGCTCATCCTTCCAGTCACCGATCGATCAATCTCCAGTTTGCTTGGAGATCAATATCATATCGACCACCATCTCCATCGATATCCTCTCAGAGTTGCAGATAGCTAGTCCATATCCATGGCGATCATGGCAGCCAAAGCTCTCTTCGTCGTCGCCATGGCGGCCGCCGTGCTCGGGACGGCGATGGGCACCACCTACACCGTCGGAGCTCCTAGTGGCTCGTGGGACTTGAGGACCAACTACGCCCAGTGGGTCTCCAACATCAACTTCCGTGTTGGAGACCAGATAGGTACATATATTGTCCGTTTTTTCTTATCGGCTTAAACTTTTACGTTAATCTGATAGATTTAACAACATATATATATACCTAAATGTATAATTCGTGCGACTTATTAATGTGCAGTGTTCAAGTACTCTCCATCGGCGCACGACGTGGTGGAGGTGAGCAAGGCGGACTACGACTCCTGCTCCAGCTCCAGCCCGGTCGCCACCTTCAACTCCGGCGACGACACCATCGCCCTCACCGCCGCCGGCACACGCTACTTCATCTGTGGCTTCACTGGCCACTGCGCCGGCGGGATGAAGGTCGCCGTCAAGGTCGACGCCGCCACCTCCAGCAGCCCCGTCCCGTCGCCGCCGATGGCGCCTCGTCCGCGCACACCGCCGGCGATGGCGCCCAACGGCGCCGCCGTGCCCCCTGCCGCCGCCGGTGGCCGGCCCGCGCCTCCGTCGAGCTCGGCGAGCAAGCTCACCGTTGGTCTTAGTTTGGGCGCCATAGCGGCTGGTCTCATGTTCTTCTATTAGAGAAAAAAAGATATCTTTGTTTGCTTAAATTTTGAGGTGTCTGACATACGATTGATCGATCGTGTTCATATGTATTGATTGTTTTGAGTCTTTTTCTGTGATGAGTCTGCCTCATGTTTGTTACATATGTAATTTTGGGTTATATGTAATTCAGATCATTATAATTTGATTCTATTATTATATAAACGCTTATTTTACACATGATTTTTAGTATTTGACTTCAGTTTTGTCGTTTAACCTGAAATGTACTTTAGTCCAATATTGGAAATTAAACAAAAGGGAGAAGTCGAGTCGCTCCATCTAGAAGCTCATATGAACAGAAATGTATACCCTATATTATATTAATATATTCTAGATACCTAGCAAAAAATATCAATATCAATTGAATATGCACATATCAAATCTTATTGTGTTGCTCCATCTTCTACTCCCTCCGTTTCATAACGTAAAATATTTAACTTTTTTCTTACGATGTTTGACCATTTATCTTATTCAAAAAATTATAAAAATATTATTTATTTTGCTTGTGACTTACTTTATTATCAAAGTAACTTTAAGTACGACTTGTCATTTTTTATATTTATATTAAATTTTTAAATAAGACGAATGGTCAAACGTTACAACCAAAAAAAGTCAAACACAAACGGAGGTAGTACCATGTAAATCAATAGTAACATACTAACTCTGTATTTTATAATACATAATGTCATTGACTTTGACTTTTTGTCACAAATTTTTCGACCATTCGTCTTATTCAAAAAATTTATGTAAATATATAAAAATTTAAGTTATAATTAAAATATGTTTAATAATAAATTCAATCACAATAAAAAAAATAACAATTACATAAATTTTTAATAAGACGAATGGTTAAAAATATACCTAAAAGCGTTATTTATTTTTAAAATAAGTAGAGGGTATATGATTTCTTTAGAAAACATGTATCACCTCTTGCTCTAGTCTAGTGACCCAAACTACCCAACATCTCACTATCCACTACCCTCGATTCACTTAGCAGCCTCTAAGCAAAAGAGGCTAAACCTGGCCACCTAATTCATCCAACATTCATCTCCTAGTCCTGAACTCCTGATCGAAACACCGTTCATATCCAACAGCTAGATCACATCAACAACCTTATTGTATTTCTTCTCAAGAAAAATGTGTCTATTTAATGGTTGAGTAATTGGTGCATTATATGACTATTCCAATAAGATTTAGATCTTATGAGTAAGTACATATGCATGATAACATATATGCTTTTTTTTCTAAAAGTTAGAGACATGGAAATACTTTTTTTAAAAAAATTGAAGTTTATTTAAGAATCAAGAATATTTTGCAAATCTATTGTTAGTTGATGATGTGGATGTTGTAATTAAATGAGAGATAATTATGATTGGTTAAGATGTGACTACATGATGAAATTGCTATATTCTCTGGGACAAATATTAAATGCTGGAATTGTTTTATTTTAGGACGAAGGAGTACGTATGTACACCACTTTATTTGGGCTTGTAAAGCAGCTTATAAGCCGAAATAAGTCCCATAGGGAACCCTTTTTGTTGGAATTTTTTAAAAGTAATAAGACATTCTCATACTGTTTAGCCAAAATTTGGTTTAAATAGCCTTTTTGTTATAAAGTAGAGAAAGAGAACTTCACTAAACGTA
This sequence comes from Oryza brachyantha, assembly GCF_000231095.2. Classification (NCBI taxonomy): domain Eukaryota; kingdom Viridiplantae; phylum Streptophyta; class Magnoliopsida; order Poales; family Poaceae; genus Oryza; species Oryza brachyantha. The sequence continues at coordinate 1,478,780 of NC_023170.2, forward strand.
CTTGGAACTTCACGACAAGTAGAAGGAAAACGTTAGGTTAAAAAGTACTTAAGCCAAAACAAATGAACCTTAATTAATTTCGGACTTTTGTAACTTTTGTTTTTGAAGTTTCAACATGTAGCAGTTTTGGTGTTGACACAAGTGACTTCCTGAAGCTCACATCATTTGCTTAATTAATGAAGCAAGCATTCCCATGCTTGAGTGATTTAATTATTTTATACCACCTCTATTTCATACTGTAAAGATGCTTGACTTTTTTGGTTTCAACGTTTAACCATTCATCTTATTTAAAAATTTGGTACAAATATAAAAAAAGATAAGTCGTGCTTAAAGTTGTTTTGATAATAAAGTAGGTCGCAAGCAAAATAAATAATATTTCCATAATTTTTTGAATAAGACAAATGACAACTAAAAAGTTAAACATCTTACATTATGAAACGGAGGGAATATGTCGCGAAGTGAATGTGTGGACCAATGACATGGAAAAGTCGCATATACTAGTACTAGTACATATATTAGTTCTGATATTTTCCACTAACAAATAATTTTAATTTGACGCTTGAACAGACTACTGTGGTAGCTTTACTTTGAAACTTGAAAGCATGAACCAAGTCATCTTGTATATTAATTCAACACCTGATCGCGTGTGTATATGATTTTGCACCGTATAACCTAGATCATGAATTCTCGATCTCGAGCTTTCTAGTGAATTTGGTTTCCAAATAATGGATATTATTAAGGGCAGGTTCAAAGATAGAAACTATTATTGACTCTTCCCTCGTCCACGTCAATAACACTAACTCATTTTAAAGCGTATGTATAAAGATAGAGTTAGGTATGATTTCTATATTAATACTACAAAATATATTTTTATTACTCTTCTTTCCTTTTAATCTACTCCATGCAAAAAAAATTCTTAAATAAATACGAAGAGTCGGCTCTAAGTTATTATCACGCATAACAATCATTTTTCTCTTTTCTCACTTCTCTTTCTTTTTCACATCATTTTATTTGTTCACGTGATAAAGAAGAGAGTCAGCTAATAATTATGTACAAACACCCTAGCGCTACCTGTTTCTTCTAAGAGCATTTTTCCCATTCTTAAAGAGGTACCATGAGGTACCACTGTTTTCTAATATTACATAGAAAACAATGGTACCTCATGGTACCTCCTGAAGTATGGAAAATTGATCTTCTTCTAGTGATATGCAAACCCAGGTTAATTATATATACTAATATATGCCTATCTTACAATTTATTCAACCGCAAATTGAACAAGAGTAAATTTGGGCCGCTCAATTCATTATCAAATATTATTATATTTCCTCCATACTAATTTTTGCACTCCATCTCTGACTGGCATATACATATATATTAAAAACTCAACTAAATAATCAAATTCAGACTCAATCAAGAAGACACAGCTCAGTCAACATCCATGAAGCTTTTGATGATTTCAATCAGGTGATCATTCAGACTCGGTCGATCGATCGATGACCATTCTCACATCACACCTACCATTAATTAGCTAGCTGCACACGTTCATACTCGATCTCCTGTCTGAACGATCCAGTCAAACACATTTGACCGACCAAACCCTTTGACTGCTGACCTCACTTAACCCTGCACACGCAAGCGCTTAGCTTAAACCCTAACCATGCATGCAACCATCAGCTATATATACACACCAAGATAGATTCTTGATTGCATCACCAAAACCTAGCTTACATCGATCGATCTATTCTCCTCGACGTCGAAGCTTCAATTCGTGGTAGATACGATCATGGCAGCATCCAGATCAGCTGCTCTCCTCGTGGTGGCCATGGCGGCGGCGGCGCTTGCGACCACGGCGATGGGCGCCACCACCTACACGGTGGGAGCCCCAGCGGGGTCGTGGGACATGCGCACCAACTACGCGCAGTGGGCGTCGTCCATCACCTTCCGCGCCGGCGACCAGCTCGTGTTCAAGTACTCCCCGTCGGCGCACGACGTGGTGGAGGTGACCAAGGACGGGTACGACGCCTGCTCCGCCTCCAGCCCCATCGCCACCTTCACCTCCGGCAACGACACCGTGGCCCTCGCCGCCGCCGGCACCCGCTACTTCATCTGCGGGTTTCCCGGCCATTGCGCCGGCGGGATGAAGCTCGCCGTCAAGGTCGAGGACGCCGCCACCGGTGGCAGCACCGCGCCGTCGCCGATGGCACCTCGTGCAGGCGCGATGCCACCGGCAGCCGGTGGCCGGCCAGTGCCTCCGTCGAGCTCGGCGATCAAGTCCACTAGTGTTGGATCTCTGGTTGGTCTTATAGCGGCTGGTGTCATGCTCTTCTATTAGAGGAAGAGGATACATGTTTTTTTTTTTTTGGTCTTCTCTCTATTTTTGATTTGAGCACTCAGCTGATTGATCGTGCTCATATATACTAATTATTTTGTTCTTTGTGTTTATGAGTCTGACTCATATATATTGTTAGTTATATATATTCATATGTAAATTTTGGTTGCATGTAATTGAGCTCATTATGATTTGATTATATAATATCGTTTATGTTTATGTCACCTGATCACTAGGTGCATCTGAGTTTCTTCTCAGAACCATAGCTTATCAAGCTAGCCTAGTCCATATGAAGCTAGTGAGAGTCCGAATTATTCCGTGAACTACGATATTATATATTATATATGTACCATAATTTTTTTTAAACTAAACAAATTATCCCTTGAGCACTATTTCGTGTGGATTTGGCCTGAGGCGGTACACACGATGCCAACATGGCAATGAAATCAACACAAAAACTTAAAAAATCATAAGCACTGGAGTCAGCGACGGATCTCCGGGCGCAGCGACGGATGGACACTGAGCTCCACGTGGATGGAAGAGGAGTGGAGACGGTTGAGTCATGCCTTGCCATCATCACCATTGGTGTCATTTGCTGGGAACGGAGACAAAGAAAATGATAGTACAGAAGATCTAAGGTGGTGATTGGATTCAGGGCATAAAAATTTAGTTCATGTCGTATTGGATGAATTTGGAGTATTAAACATAGACTACTTATAAAACTAAACTAATTACATAAATGTGAACTAATTCGCGTGACAACTTTTTAAGCCTAATTAATCCATAATTAGCGTAGTTTACTATAGCATTGCATAGGCTAATTATGGATTAATTAGGCTCAATAGATTCGTCTTACAAATTAGTTCAAGATTATGGATGGATTTTATTAATAGTCTACATTTAATATTTATAATAAGTATCCAAACATCCGATATGATAGGGACTAAAATTTTTTAGTCCCATCTAAACACCCCCTAATATGTGGACCCTAGCAATTGTAAATTATATTTGATTGATTGGACTGTCACACGTAAACCATATTGGAACAAAATTGCCCGAGTTAGGGGGTAATTCATCTGATTTGAAAAAGTTTTAGGTGTGGAAGGTATGCTACTATGGTTCAGGGGGTAAGTTAGACTCTAACAGCAGTTCAAGCGGGTAATTTGGGTTTTTTTACTATATACAAATTAACCCCAAGTTGAGACCTTGTTTGGTCCAGCTCCAGATACATGATTTCTAACCGTACATATCTATGATTGCACAAATTACAATATATAGAACTGAGAAGTTATTAATTCAATAGTATTAAAGAAGAACTTTTGCAATGTTAACGAACTATAATCTAATCTCAAACTTTAAATAAATAAATGTTCAATATGATATATCCTGTCAATAGATATCTACATGCACGGATATATTCTAATAAATATGTATAAAAATATACTTCTGAAGAATCTATTTATGACTAAAATATCTTACAATATGAAACGAATGCAATAGTAAATATGGTTTAGTTATCCTTACGTAATTTAATTTCCTCCTTACGAGTTCTTGTGTTCTCTTCTTCCTCATCCTCTTCCTAGCCATCAATTAAATAATTAAATTGATCGCGTCATGAATCGAGAAGACATGCGGTGTACATCCATGCTGATTTGATAACTTCAACCAGGTGATTCAGACCTAGCTCGAGCAAGCAGCCCAGTCGACGACTATTCTAACACCCTACACCTACCACTAATTAACTAACCAATTAATTATCACACGTTCACACGATGCTGTAGTGTGACTGAGCGATCCAGTCAAACACATTTGACCGACCAACCCTCTTGCACTCACCTCACTCACTCACGCGCTTAGCTTACTTAGCTTAGCTTATAGATAAACATCCCATGGTTTCTCTCCAAAACATCCCAAGATTCACCCAATTCTTGCATCGATCTGCTGATCCCAGCTTAAGCTCGATCGATCTCCTCGATCCTCTTCTTCCAAGCTTAGTTGATCATGGCAGCTGCCAGAGCTATGTTCGTGGTGGCCATGGCGGCGGCGGCGCTTGCGACCACGGCGATGGGCGCCACCACCTACACGGTGGGAGCTCCGGCGGGGTCGTGGGACATGCGCACCAACTACGCGCAGTGGGTGTCGTCCATCACCTTCCGCGCCGGCGACCAGCTCCTGTTCAGGTACTCGCCGTCGGCGCACGACGTGGTGGAGGTGACCAAGGCCGGCTATGACGCCTGCTCCGCCTCCAGCCCCGTCGCCACCTTCAGCTCCGGCGACGACACCGTGGCCCTCACCGCCGCCGGCACCCGCTACTTCATCTGCGGGTTTCCCGGCCATTGCGCCGGCGGGATGAAGCTCGCCGTCAAGGTCGAGGCCGCCGCCACCGGCGGCAGCGCCGCGCCGTCGCCGATGGCTCCTCGTGCAGGCACGCCGGCCGCAATGCCACCTGCAGGCGCGATGCCGCCGGCGGCCGGTGGACGGCCGGTGCCTCCGTCGAGCTCGGCGAGCAAGTCTGCTGGTGCCGTGGAATCTCTCGTTGGTCTCGGCGTTGGCGCCATTGCCGCTGGTCTCGTGATCTTCTACTAGAGCCATCGCAAGGATGCATGAGTTATTGATTTGTTCCCTCTATTTTTATTTCACTTGTGGATGCTTATATTCTTTTTCTGCGATGAATTTCGTAGAGATTGTTATACTTGTGTAATTCATTGTTGAATGTAAATTGATTCATTGTACTTTAATTGTTGGATTCTATTCTGTCCTGTCATTTGAATTTGCACCAGTAGCTTAATTTCTGAGACAGTAATGGAAGCCAAGGTATATTCAGGGTCACTTGATTAATCAACTGTCACTGCACAGAGCCAATCAAAGCAGTCCTTTTTTTCTGTTGAAAATAATGTACCTTCCCATTTATTGAAAATGCCATCACTCAGATTTTCGTTTCATGACCACCTTAAAGAAAGAAATGAAATGCCAGGTTTTCCTTTCTGCATCCTCCTTTGGATACATTATTGATTATTCATCCATACTAAATGTGAATTTCACTCTCATCTAAAACAAATTCAGACATCACCGGTTTTTTTAAAAAAAAAAACAGACATGAGGGCAACAGTATTGCTGTTCTCCTGTTGGTGCAGGAGTTTTAGAAGAGGCATTAACTAGTGCATATCAATTGCGAGGCAACCAACTCTACAAGAAAAGATTCACTAATCATACCAGCTTATGATAAAAAAAAACAGGTGGAAAGATTAGAAGAAGGAAAAAAAAACTTACAAATCACCTTGCACACAAAGTGGAGTAAGGCATTTCTGCATCTCTTGTCTTCTTAAACTACAGATCCAGCTGGCATACCCACAGCTCGGACAATGTTGTGAAATATCATATCACCCAAAAAAAATAGCAATAGACAATCAAATAAAATAAATCAATGGTTAGGATTCACCATTAACTCTTACCATCCTATAGTTAAAGGTAAGATGGAGCAACTTAAGAGGCTCTTCACATATTCATGTGTGTGCAATTTCCATCAGCTTTCAATCAATTAGAGTGTTTAATATTAAAATCCCAGACACACTAATATTACTACTGCCAGATAAATAATACTCCTACATTATCTGTAAAAGTGAGAAAAAGAAAAGGAGTGGAACCCATACCAATCCCACCATTTTGTTGCCATCCAACGAAAGTCTATTTTGCCTCCCTGCTGGCCAAGGCCCATCGAGTTGCCCTTACCAAATTTCTCAAAGTCCATCTTGTGTCCTCTGTCCTCTTCGGGCCTAAAGCCCTCCTAGCTGCCACGCCCTCCTCAAAGGTCTATAATACGTCTCTCGGTTTTATTTCCCTAATGTATCCCTCGGTCTTAGTTAAGTCCAAAAAGGTCCATAATGCATCCCTCGGTTTTATTTCCCATCCATCCAGAAGTCTGGTTTGCACCCCTCCTGAAATAACCCAATTTAATATTTTTTTTCCTGGTTTGGATATTCCGTGGTTGGAGAAGAGTTTGGCGGCGGCCAGGAGCAAGCAGAGCATAGAAGGGAAGACGGCTCGAGCCGGCGACCGGAAGCGGAGGAGATGGATGCCCCGAGAAAGTCGACGGCGAGGCCATGGCCGGATGCAGAAAATATATCTCTAATATGCCACTCCCTTCATTTGATTCTTTTACTTACAATATTTAAACATTTGTCTTCATAATTTTTTGAATGAGACGAATAGTCAAATGTTGCAACCAGAAAAGTTAAACATCTCGCATTATGAAACGTAGGCAGTACCAAATAATACATTCATAACATTTACACATGGCTAAAATTAACTCTCTTATATTCTAAATTTGGTGGAAAAAATATGTGTTGGAGAAGTGTGTAATTTGTATGCCTAATATTTTTTTGGATGAATTCAATATAATTTTTTAGAAAATAAAATATTAGCATTCTCTTTGAGATCGATGCTTTTAGCCACACAGTTTTATCTATTCAAAAAATTGTGTAATTATTATCTGTTTTGTTTTGTTGTGATTTGATTTATTAGTAAATGTATTTTAAACATAACTTAGAGTATCTGAAAAAAATGCTAATATTTCGCTATCCAAACTTATGTTGCGTTCATCAAAAAAATAAATAACTTGTATTAGGAACCCATATTTTTATTCTAAATTTAGGATACAATTAAGATAATTTTAGACATGAGTAAATATTAAGAATGTATTTGGTAATCTGTTGGAGATATATTTTCTAGTCAAATTCCCAAATTTTGGTTTTATAGATCAATTTTAGACATCTCTTGGAGATGCTCTTATATTTTCTATAAGTTTACACAAACGTTTTAAATAGACAAATAACCAAACGTGTGATAAGAGCTCTTATATTTTCTATAAGTTTACACAAACGTTTTAAATAGACAAATAACCAAACGTGTGATAAGAAATCAACTTAGTAGCTCGTAAAAAACACCAAGATTAATTATCTTGGAAGTTTCTTGCAACTGATTATGCTTGTCAAAAGACAGCACGGTTAAATTTAAGGTCAAATATAAACATGCAAGACAAGTTCGTTCCAAAATCTTTTATGAAGTTTACATAACAGCAGGAACAAGGAAAAAAAAACAGAAGCTGAGTGACTGGAAATGGAATATATATGATACCACTGATGAGTGTTGATGTAGAGAACAAGAATGAGCATTCTTCTCTTTCTCCAGAAAAAAATTGCATTGTACATTAAAGGGGGCAGTAGCCTCTATAGAGCGCCACAAATGTCCGCTTACTCCTTACAAAAAACGAACTACTAACACAAGAACAATAAGCTTAATGTGAATCAGAGACGATGCCCAACCAATGGATTGGAACAACTATTCAGTTTCAGGTTACAATTAATTCACATGGCGCAATTGATGAAGCATTACGCGACAGGTGGGCACGATTCGTTGTCCTTGGAGGTGTCGACTTCGGAAGGCGGCATGAACTGCCACATTGGGTACCCTGGGTAGCCAACAAAGGGCATCATCAGCTTCTGCCCTGCAGCTTGCTGCCCTTGGGCAGGATGGAAGGGGGCAAGTGGTGCCTGAGGGAATGGGGCTGGCATCAGTGTGGGGTGAGGCATATAGGCTGGAGTTGAGGTCATAATCTTCATCTGCTGCTCTAATGTCTCTTTCTCTACTTTCAGCTTCTGCTTCTCATCGCGAAGCTCGTCCTTTTCTGCCTGAAATTTGAAGAAAGTAAATCATGAGATACTATCAGTGCAGCATCACCACACATGTAACCAGAGATGTAGTTTGCAACCAGCTGATAGCTAATTTATAATTTGTGCCACATTGGTAAATGATAGCCAGTGAATGCAACTGTTTATATACCAGAGGCTAGCATACAGATTTATCTTGGACTAAAATCTGACTGCCACAGAACACGGCCATGATAAAACTGTTGTACAGCTAGCATGACAGAAACAAAAGAATTTTTACTTTTATCCAGATCATAGATTGATCATATCATCTGAATCATGTTGTCCTCTTGGTAACCTAAATTGTGTTTCCATCTTAACTCAAATGCAATGTATTCACCGCAGGCTGACAATCACCAACAAGCACAAATCTAAAGTAATATGCAGCATCACCATACATGTAACCAGACATAAAATTTGCAGCCAGATGATAGATAATTTGTAGATTGCGCCCATCTCAAGAAATGAAATGTGTTGACCTTGACCATGAGTTAATAGTGGTTATGAACAAGCAATCCATTCATAAGCTTTTGGATAACAGAAGGTTGTATGTAAGTAAGGCTGCATCACCTTCAGTTCTTTAATCTTATCTTCGAGACTCTCATTAGTATCCTTTAGCTGCTTTGCTTCAGCACGAAGCTGAATTACCATGCGGGTAGCGTCACTTAGGATTGCAGCTTTGTCAGATTTTACTGGCTTCCCAGGCTCCAAAGTAGTCCCCAATTCAAGAAACCTAGAAAGCATAAGTAATGTTAAAAAATTAGGGTCAATCTATCTTCCGAACTTAGCAACAAAAAAGACCTAGAAGTATGATGTACCTGTCATTCATCTTATCTCTTCTGATTTTCTCCCTGCAAGCTTTAGATGTCGGCCTACCACAAGACCCTGATCTTACACTGCAAATCGCAATAGATCACCATTTAAAGAACTGATTTTGAAACACAAAAACTAATCAGCATATGCTTTAGAGCAAAGTGAAAAGGCAGTCTGACCGTTTATTACTGCCAGGTTCCTTGAGGGCATCAGAGGTGTTCACAAAGCTGCTTACTTCAACACTGTAAAAACGATTGGGAAAGTAATTCAATGGCATAGTTGAAGTTATAGTAATAAAACATATATGATAGCCGACAACAGGAAGTCTGGCATAAGAATGTTGGAAATTTAGGCAAACATAAAAAATGACACAACAAGAAGCATCTAATCTTCTTGTAGCTACTTGCTTGATGACAACCAACCTAATTTCCCACAATCAATTTACACGTTTAATTTGTCAGCAGGGAGATAATGGTCAGAAAGTACAGAAAACATAAACTACAATCCGATTTTTTACACTTTAATCAATATGCCGAGTTAGTCCTAGAATTGAAGTATTATAACCACTTACTAGTTAGAAAAGCTAAACCAAATCTGGCACGTACAACATAGTGAGAGTCGAAAGGAACACTATCCATTATCCATTGACCTTGATGAACAAGCTAGCAGCAGAGCAGAATAATAAGAACGATTTGTGTGTGCCAAAGAAAATAACCAAGTATATATACAACCAATAATATACAACCGACCATAGGAATATAGGATCTAGAGAAAAAAAAATCCACCTTTCATATACTAGCACTAATAATAATGATAATCCAACACATGCATGCATCTAAGAAGCAGCACAGGAATCCCCCGAAAAATTCCACAGTCCAACCGATTAGCGAAGAGATAAAATCTAGAGACAGTAGGATGGGAGTGCATGGCGGTACTCCTACCTGGGGTTGGAGCAGGAGGGGGAGGCGTCCCAGGGGAAGGCCCCGCAGGCGGCGGCGGGGAGGTCCTCGAGGATGCCGCAGTCGAGGAACCACTCGTCCCCGCCGCCGCCGCCCGACTCCGGGGGAACGGACATCATCGCCGCTGCCGCCACGTAAAGGTGGGACCTTTGACCTTCCCCCAGAGCGGCGGCGATCTTTTCTCGCTTTTGGTGGATTTCCGACGACGAGGAGGAGGAGGAGGCGGCGGCGAGCGATTGGGGGTGGAATTGGTTGGGTGGGGGAGATTAGGAAGGGGAGGAGGTGTGGATGACAGGTGGGGCCCCCGCCCGCGTTTGCGTGGGTGGATTTGGCTCGCGTCGCGTCTCCTTTTGTTTTTGCGAGTGGCTGGGAGAGCGGCCGGTAGGGGGGAGTAGGTGGTGGGTGTGCGGCGCGCGCTTACGTGGCGCCACCTCATTGGACGCTTACTCATGCTACACACGACATGCACATGTAGCGCGAGACATGTTGCTGTAAGAAAAAACTGAGAGAGAGTGAATTAAAATTAAAATTTTTATTTTGAGTAAACTTTGAATTTTTTATTATAGTTTTTTTAGCCTTAGCTTTAAGATGTATATAAACTTTTTATTCATAAAATATTTTTATTAGTAAATATGTTGTTTTTTTCCTAAATAAAACAATCACCCATCGGTGTTCCGTATGTTCAAAATACATGCAGATCTATTACAGGGATGGTGGCGGCTCAAGCATTTCTATCCCCGTTAGTAATATGCCGTTAGTAATATGGGAGTCTACACCATGTTTCTTTTAGCATTTTATGCTAAAATTAAATTCAAAGAGGGGCTTAACCCCTATCTAATTTATCCAGACTTCCTTAGTATTATTGTCAATATCCGTACGAGCCTATATATTAGTGTTCGTGTTTACACCGTGTTTCATAACACTAATTGGTAAGTCTAGGCCACGGTTAGATTTGGTGAGAAAAATAAGGGGCGATTGTTTGGCTTATTTAATAAAAACACAAACAACATATTTACAAATAAAAATTATTTTATAAATAAAATTTTATATACGTATTGTTAGTATCTAAAAGTCAATGCTACAAATGATTAAAAGCTTTAGAATACTAAAAATTTAAATTTTGACTTATAAATATAAGTAAAATATAAGTGGAAAGATGAGACGTGAAATTATCGAACGGTGGAATAACTTGAAGATTACTGATGGGACGTTGCTCTATGACCATATATGATATTTTTAAATTAAAGCAAATGATGCTGTCGTGACCATTGTGATGTATTGATGCTTATAGGCCATAATGATTAATCTATGTTTCTTTAAGCTCAAACGTAACAAAACCACCTGGAATTATTTATGTGCCATTTGTACTCTGGGAACGAGCAACATGAACCCAATAGTAACCTTCATTCCCCATCAAGTACTATGTAGTAAAAATTCAATACTTGTCCATTGTGCATCGCATGCAAAAGTAATCATTTTTTTAAAGTGAGAGGTGGTCTACATCCTATATACTTTTTGACGAAATTCAAATATAAAGTTGACATTTTTTTTATCTTAGTGTTTACATCTATTTTACCAAAATATACTTCAAAACGACAAAACTTTTACTATTTTAAAGGACCATGGCATTAGCTAAAATTCTAAATCGCTGTTGCCTTTAGATCATGTGTACTCCTAGTTGACACACTCGCACGATTTAACAAGTTGGCAATCATGACTTTGGTTTATTTTTTTTCCCGTCTAAAATCGATTTTTTCCCTGCCACCGCACCACACTCATCGACCGGAAAGTGGGCCCAGGTAAACAGGCTGGCCCACATGTCAGCGAGACAAAAGCGCAACCTTTCTTCCTCCCCCGAGATGGCAGATAAACCCCCGAGCGGCGCGCGGGCTTTCTTCCTCCAATTCCACCCAAAACCCGCAAAACTTTGCCTCAAATTCCCCCAAATTTCGACAAAATTCGCCCAAATCAACTCGAATCCGAGCTCGCTTCCCATCCATGGAGCTCCAGCTCGCGCCCCTCTTCACCCCCCGCCTCCCCGGCCCCCCGCCCTACCTCCCCAAGGCCACCGCCACCACCGCCTCCTCGTCGTCCTCGTCGGCGGGGGAGGCCCTCAAGCCCCGCCCGCGTCTTCCGCCCCAGCCCGTCCTCCACCACCACCACAGCCGGCGGAGGGACCTGGGCCCCGCCGCGCTCGCCTCCCTCTGCGACGGCATCGAGAGGATGGTCGCCGAGGGGAGGCACCACGAGGCGCGCGACGCGTTCCGCGGGGCCCGGGCCGCGGCGCCGTTCACGCCGCTGCGGGCGTCCACGTACGACGCGCTGGCCGCCGCGGCCTCCGCGCTGCGGGAGCCCGGGTTCGCCGCGGCGGTGCTGTGGCACGTCGAGAGCTCCGGGTTCGAGCCCGACCAGCGCGCCTGGAATCGCGTCCTCGGGATGCAGCTGGCCTGCGGGATGATCGCCGAGGCGCGCCAGGTGTTCGACGGAATGCCCGCCAGGAGCGAGGCCACCTGGGGGATCATGATGGGCGGGCTGGTCGATGCCAGGCGCCCCCGCGGCACGCTCGCTCTGTTCCAGGAGCTCTGGGAGGAGGTGGGTGGGGATGCCCTCTCACCGAGGGTGGTGGTGGTGGCCGTCCGTGCAGTGACAGCATTGGGATCGGTGCTTGCAGGGCAGCAGCTGCACTGTTGCATTGCCAAGACAGGGATGTACGATGACCAGTACCTGTCGTGTGCGCTTGTCGACATGTATAGTAAGTGTGGGCAGCTCGATGAGGCGAGGCGGGTTTTTGATGGGATGCCTCAGAAGAGTGTTGTTGCATGGAACTCCATGCTTGCAGCGTATTCGCTTCATGGATGCAGCGAGGAGGCATTGGATTTGTATCACAGCATGTGTGAGAGTGGTGTTCACATAGACCAGTTCACGTTCTCCACAATGCTTAGGGTTTTTTCAAGACTGGGCTTGCTAGAGCAGGCAAAACAAGCTCACGCTGGCCTGATTCAAAGAGGGTTGCCCCTTGACATTGTTGGGAACACAGCGCTGGTAGATCTGTATTGCAAGTGGGGGCGGATGGAAGATGCAAGGAACGTTTTTGAGAGGATGCCTAGCAGGAATTTGATATCTTGGAATGCACTAATAGCAGGTTACGGCTACCATGGCATGGGGCATAAGGCTGTTGAGATGTTTGAGGAGCTAATAGCTGAGGGAATTGCTCCAAACCACGTGACATTTCTAGCAGTACTAAATGCATGCAGATTTTCTGGCTTTGTTGAGGAAGGGAAGAGAACTTTCCAGTTGATGACTGAAAATCGAAGAATGAAACCACGTGCCATGCATTATGCTTGTATTATTGAGCTTTTTGGTCAACAAGGGCAATTAGATGAAGCCTATTCAATGATAAGGAAAGCACCATTCATCCCAACAGCAAATATGTGGGGTGCTTTGCTCACTGCTTGCAGGATCCATAAGAACACACAGCTTGCTAGATTAGCTGCCGAGCAACTGTTGGCGATGGAACCTCAGAAAATAAACAATTATGTTGTTCTTCTCAACTTGTATATTAACTCTGGGAGACAGACTGACGCCTCAAAGGTCATTGAGACTTTGAGGAGGAGGGGTTTATGTATACATGCTGCTTGTAGCTGGATCACTGTTAGGAAAAAAGATCACATGTTTACCTTTAAAGATAGTCTCCATCCACAAAGTTCTGAAATCTATAAGAAGTTAGATTCATTATTGAAGGAGATAAAACAACTTGGTTATGTTGCTGAGGAGAATGAATTGCTCCCTGATATTCTTCCTAATGAACAAAAGATGCTAAAAATTTACCATAGTGAAAAACTTGCAGTTGCTTATGGCCTTATCAGCACATCTTCATCAACTACCTTGAGGGTCACCCAGTGCCATCGGTTGTGCCATGACTGCCACAAGGTCATGAAGTTTGTGACACAAGTTACCAAGAGGGAAATTGTTGTAAGGGATGGTAGTAGGTTTCACCACTTCAAACTCGGGACTTGCTCTTGTGGTGACTACTGGTAACTAGGTATATCCATCTAGGCCTCACCCTTGACAATGTATTATTCTGTTCAGAATCAAAAAAATTGTATGGTTGCATGAGGTATTCCTAAATCAAACATTTTTTCCTGGACACTTATGTTCTTGCCTTGGCATTATAACTAGAGGTAGCAGAACTATAAAGACTTGAGTTCTCCCTTTTAATGGCTATGCAGAATGCCATAAATATGCAGCTATATTTCTTGGGAAATATTTTGTTTCACCATTATCATATAACCCAGCAGTAAACTTCAGTCATGTTACACGATTTTGTCATTTGTGATTGTATAATTTGATTCTGATATGGTTTATGTTTCCTATGCTGATTCTGCGTAATTAGTAGTGTCTGTCCTAAGTATGTAAGCTAACATATATTTTGCTGGCAGCTGCTCATTCCAGAGATTCTAGAACCAATTCTGGACAGGAATAGCATGGATCAATGAGGACATAGCAGTCTATCGGTTTCTCAATGGTTTGTGCAGCCTAAAGCTTGGTAACTGGTAAGTTTGAAAACTTTAAATTTCTTTGAAAGAGTAAAATACAAGTTTATTTTCACTGATATGCTTGTATGCTTTCTTTCTTTGAGACAAATGACTGTTCGCAAAATTTCTGCTTATCTTGGCAATAAGCGCGTCATATGCTTTTATCACTGTGGGGGGCAAGCTAGCTTTTGTGATGTGCAAAATACAAGTTTGATTTTCACTGATATGCTTGTATGCTTTCTCTCTTTGAGACAATTTACAGTCAGCAAAATTTCTGTGCATATCTTGGTGATAAGCACATCATATGCTTTTATTACTGTGGGGGGCAAGCTAGCTTTTGTGATGTGCTTAGTAGAAAATTATTTTTCTGAGCATGATCATATCTGTATCTTCCCTGTGTTTCCACACGCTCCAGACCTTCTGTAAAAGCAGAATCTACAAAAGTAGCCTGAATATGTGACAGATGACTTTCACACTGGAGATGCCAATCTTTGCTTGTGTTCTTTAAGGAAGGAATAAAGCTCAGATGTAACAAAGGATCAAAGTAAAGCATAATACTTTCAGCATCTATTGACAGCTAGTTTCTACTCAGTTCATAACTACATCATAGTTGGAGAAAAATTCTCCTTTTCTACTTTTGCCTTGGCTCTTTATTCAACGATTACCAATAAAAAGGGGCACACCTCCCTTCATTGTATAAGCAGGCAATCTTCCTCCCACAACTGCTCTCAGGTTATCTTGCTTCCATAACTTCTCTCGGCTGAAAGAAGCTCGAGCACACGCTGTGATGGCAAGATCAAGAATTGGGGCTGCTCTTCTTGTCTGTGCAGTGATTTTAGCACTAGATATTACTGCTGGCATACTTGGAATTCAGGCTCAGGCTGCTCAAAACAAGGTACTATTCCAAGATAGTAGGGGGAAAAAAATCTAAAGTTTCAATTTATTCTAGGTTTCATAAAAGGGTTTTCTTAAATGAAATATTTTGCACAATATGCTGTATATTTTTAGATGGATTCAGTGCATCCAATGAATGTTTGCGTTTGCAGCTGTCTTCCACTATACTTGCATGGTGGTTCACTGGTTATTGATGTAAAATAGCCAAAGATGGCTGACATATTTTTCTTTTTCAATCTTCCACAGTAAATATTAAATGACTGTTGGTGTTTCTTATTGTTAGGTTAAAAAGGTGACGGTGCTCTTCATCCAATGTGAGAAACCTGTCTACAGAGCATACCAGCTGGGCCTCGCAGCTGCAGTACTGCTTGTAGTTGCCCACGCAGTGGCCAACTTTCTCGGTGGCTGTGCCTGCATCTGCTCTCAGATGGAGTTCATCCGGGCATCCATTAACAGGAAACTGGCAGCGACTCTTATCGTGCTCTCTTGGTAACCTCCCTTTTTCTTTTACTGAAACGCCCGTTTTTGCAAGAGGCATAACTTGGATGTATTACACGTGTGGACTAAAATGCACCCCATTGGAGCAAGTAGAACCATGGTATGAGATGCATATAGATCCTGCTAAAGAAACATCACCAACTTGTTACTTACCACCAAATGACGAAGTTGATACAGTTCTTGTTGTTAAAACTTAAAAGCGTTGTGTTATTGCGACTGGCATCGCCATTGATTGTTCGATTTTGTAACAGGCTTGCTCTCATTGTCGGATTCTCGCTGCTGGTCGCTGGTGCCATGTCCAACTCCAAGTCGAAGACGGAGTGCGGGTTCGTGCACGGCCATACACTGTCTCTCGGAGGTATCATGTGCTTCGTCCACGGCGGGATCACTGTCGCTTACTATGTCACCGCCCACGCAGCAGCATACGAACTTCCTTAAAGCCATTGGCTACGCAATGCAAAGCTTTGGGCATCACACGGGATCGTACAGGCAAAGCTGATACCTTTATCACACGAGATCATCACCTGATCACCATTCTTTCCTTCTTTTTCTTTTTCCCTGCTGTTTTTATTCATTCAGTTTGTGATTCAGCTTTTGCAACTGATGGAAGCATCGATCGAGTTATGTGTTGTATTGAAGTAAAAGAAGATTGATATACTTGTGCTTTGACTATTACAACTTCCTCTCGCCTTGAGTGCTTGGGAAAGAAATGAGTTGATCATAACATCTATTTGTTTGTTTAGAAATTATTACGCAGAATATAATACCAACGATTGGTATATGGTGCAAAGTACCCCCAAACTGTGAACTTGTGTGAAGTGTTGTACTTGTATCAAATTGTATGCAACAGATTCGAGACGAAAGTTAGAACAATAGGTTGTTATTATGTCGAACAGAGTCGCTCAAACATCGTAAACAATCTTTGTGTTAATGGTATTCCCCCACCACACAAATCTGTAACTATTCTGCAGCACAAAACAATCTTGGACCCATCACCCATTCCCACAATGTGTAGCACTCTAGCATCACATATGGTCACTGAGCCAGTTTCTTCATGAACAGAACATTATTGTGAAGGGAAAGCACTAGTATTTTGCTTCAGAATTTCATCATATCCAGAGAAGATTAATGGCAAAGAAGGCAACAATCAGCAGCTTCTACTATCAAAGAGGTTACAATGCTATGCAAGTCTATACATCAACCACCACTTACAATCGGCAGCCCTCCACACCAGTTACAGGTCACCACTAATGCTCAAAACTGCACCCTCTCTATCCAATGGTGTCACATCCTTGATCCTAGTATTTTCCATATCAACAAAACAAAAGAATTGCACAGACAAAAATTAAAAAAAAGAAGTGCCAAGATCACAATAACAGCCGAAAATGTGGTGTCGTTAATTTCGGTCAGACATCTGCAAGATCAGAGACGCTGCCAACTGATTCCTGTCTCTGATGGCCAGAGAGCGAAGACTGAACCTCAGATGCTTCCAGGTCGACGGATTCATCATCTGCCCTGCCTGCTGGAGGCCTCTTCCTCTGATGCTTCCTGCTCTGGCTGTGCTTCACCACACGGATCAGGGCCTGGACAACGTCTCTCATTGCTGGCCGCTTGCGGGACACTCGGCTTACGCATCTGTAGGCCACAGCAGCCATGTCGTTGAGCTCCTCGATGTCGAATGCGCCTTCTAACCGAGAGTCTGCAATCTCCTCCCACCCTGTTTGGCCATCAGCATTGATTGCAGCCTGATGATGGATTGCATTTTAGTCAGCATTTACAAACCTTAATGTTACTAGAGAAAATAACAATCTTCAATGTGAAGACTTAAGGAACTAAGATGGTTTACTTACAAGCTCCACATATTCCATTAGACCTTGTTGAGGGTTCCTGCCAGCAAGCATTTCGAACAGCAGAACACCGTAGCTGTATACATCGCTCTTCTTTGTGAATGACCGTGAGGATACATATTCAGGATCAAGATATCCATAAGTTCCTCGTATGTTGGCTCCATTTCGAGTAACCATTTCTTCTCTTGATAATCCAAAGTCTGCAACCTGGCAAACAAAATTTCTCATTAATCTGAGTTTAAAATATTTTTAGTAACGTAATAAATCACCATATGCAGTGGTGTTCAATAAGTACTGTGTTTTGAACTACCAAAACATAGGGTAGTAAACTAAATTTTCAGGAATTTCTTCAAAAAATATCAGATTACTATGTACTACATTGACTACATCACTAAACTAGATGCTGAGTTGATGAATATAGGTGCTTAATATCTCATTGATGATATGATGAATGGCAGAGATGTTTCACATACCCTAGCATGCATAGATTGGTCCAGCAAAATGTTCGGTGATTTGATGTCGCGGTGAACTACTGGAGGAACTGCCTGCACTGAAGCCAAATGAGATCAAGCATTCTGATTGCATTTCATAGTGTATCATGCTTCCAATCATTAATTACAACAGCCTACCCCATCATGTAGGTACTCCAAGCCCCTAGCAACATCCAAAGCTATGTTTACCCTCAAATCCCACCTGAGAGGTGCAATGTTTTCACCTGAACCATAAAAAGAATCGTTCAGAAAACAAAACAAAAAAAAAGTACACTATCAATCTAATGTATATATCCTTGAACCATCGTTATTAACTATTCTTGTTCATATAAACAGTTATATCAGCAACCAAGCATAGATGTTTCAACATAATACTTAGTAAGACAGAGGTTCTTTCAAGAAAGTGTAGCATGCTATCATATTGAAATAATGAATACCATATAAGTGTGATGCAAGGCTCCCATTTGGCATGTATGCATATAATAGCATATGCTGCCCTTTTTCAGCGCAATAGCCAACCAAATTCACCAGGTTCCTGTGGTGCAATCGTCCAAGAAGTAAAACCTGAAATTAACAGTCTATCAAATACCAAACAGACAGAGTTTCTAGTGTATAAAGATTGCTATACCTCAGTTTGGAACTCCTTTTCACCTTGCTTTGAATTATTAGCAAGCACTTTAACAGCCAGAGTCTCACCAGATGACAAATCAGCTTTGTAAACAGGACCAAAGGCACCTTGCCCCAACAATGTAGTGAAATTGCTGGTGGCCTTTTGTAGCTCCCTAGAAAGAGAAAACTATGGACTTCAGAAAGTGATATAACATACCTAATGAATGGCTTGCAAAGAATGTGAAGGGCACACAATTATGTAGAAACTAGAAAGCAAAATTGTGTGACGATGACTGTATTGATATTTGAGAGTATAAATTATAAATATGTGAGGCAACAATACCCGACAAATTCGTGTGAAGTTTGTACCAGCAATTTCTTGTTCCTTTTGAACTTGAAATCATCAAATATAATTACTGACATTTAGTGATTTAATTGCTATCCAGTAATCGTTTACGCCAGCTTCTCTCCATCTAGAATGCTAGAAATAAATCTTGAGAATTATCATTATGCAACCCCTCCCATGTGAGTTATCCAGGCTCTGATTTCATAATGGACACTTCTACAGTGACGCTCAAAAAAACCAAATGTCAAAAACTAAAAGAACAGAATTGGTAGTTGAAGAAATATGAGGGAAGTCAAAGTAGGATAACCAACCACCACCTATGAAACTTAACAGGCATCTATTATCAAATGTTTCAGTAATAAATGAATTGTCTCATGACAATTACAACGCTAGATCAATTGTTCAAAATACAAATTAGTAAAACGACCATGAATGTGGAAACTATGATAATGCAAGAAGACATACTTGTATGCATATTTGGGTATTCCAGAAGCTGAGATTACACTCTTCCTACCGGGCCCTTCCAGCCACAAAGATTCTCCACGATCTTCAGCCTCCCTCGGTGATTCCTGCCCCGTAGTCGAGTTCGAGAGTATCGCGCAAGCATTAACACCATTGGAACGGATTGGGATTGTTGATGCCCTCCTTGAGCTGCTACTCCTTATCTGTGCCTGAGAACGCCGATACCTCAAGCACAGAAGTATACCAACTGCCAGCAGCACCCCTATCACCACGCCAACCGTGATTCCGATGATCAGGCCTTCAGAAACCCCTTTCATCCTCCACATTTGGGATTTGCCCACAGATCTTAGCAACTGAGATGTTGCATCCACCTCATGGAAGCTCCAGCTTGGAAGAAGGCCAAACAGCTATGTCTGTCCTGCCAAGAAGTACAATTCAGAATTGCCAAAAGTCCTGAACGTGTGGGCATGTGTCTCCATGCGTTAGGTGGATCTTAGGGTCAACAGCAAGATATGTATATGCAAACTGTGGATATGGAATTCGATGGAAGCAGGATACTGCCACTGCTATGTCAAAACAATCTTTGGTCAAACTTTGCCATCCAACTCATGTCACATCAAAGAAAATCAGACCTTTCACAACCAAGGTGACAACTCTGATAAGATACAAAGCTTAACACCAACTTGAACAAAAAAAAAAACTACTCTTAATTGGACAGAAACAAGTCAGATACTATTACTGGTGAGCAAAGTTTCATACTGAAGCATTAATTATGAACTACTCTTGTCATTAATACCACCACTAAAACATATCTGAATACATCTTATTAGAATTCCCATTCTGATATGACGAAAGAATCAAAGACATACAGACATCTCTCAAGGAAATCATATTACTTCCTGTACAGAAGTTTTAGAACAATAGCATAGAAAAATGAAACTTTTGATAGCACGAACTCAAGAAATGCAACTTAAATCCAGGCACAATACAACCTATGAACAGAAACCACATAATCACAGAGGGGGAACTACAGATTATAGGCTTGACGCTAGTTGTCTCCACAAACATCAAAATCATCAACGCAAACGAAATGTTTTTTTTCCATATTTCACTTTCAAATCGGAAACATGTGGGCTTGGAACTCAAGGAGAAGAAAGAACTCCTTCAGACAGACTGACAACGATCCTACATCGAAGGAACAAGAACCCACAAACACAAAGTCCTCACATAAACAAAAAAGAAACGGTGCGACAGCACTGAAAAGAAAAACAATCCAAGAACAGAGGAACGAACAGAGAACTGCTCATGCCAATTCAGAGTTTCAGACACCAAGAAACCGAATCCAAGAAACGTACGATCGAGCAAGGACAGGGCGAATGCGGCGGGAGACGGGGCGAATCAGTGCTTGCTCGGCTCCGCGAAACGCGCGGATCTCGACACCGCCGCTCCTGATCGGAAATGGCGGCGCGATGGGAGGAGAGAGATCGATCGGGGACGGGGAAGCACGGTGCTCGCCTTGGGGTTGAAGAGACGAGAGAGGGAGGGAGAAAAAAGAGAAGACTTTTGTGAGTGTAACTTCCTGTGGAGAATAAAGCAGACAAGAAAAAAAAAAGAAGATGAGAAAAGAAAGTTTTCGAAAAATGGGAGAAAGAAAGTATTGAGTGTACTTCAGTAAATATACCCTAGTTCAAAATTGAGATTTTGTCATCTTTATGCTTTAGCTCAGTGGATTGGGCAAGGTTCTTTTCCACTGCTCCCTAGCTGCTAGATTATTATTCGCACGTTTTTTAAGCTATTAAATGGTTTGATTTTTTAATTTAATATAAGTTTCTTTAAAATTGTAAATAAATATATTTTAACTCTGTAATCATTAATTTTTTAACTAATTATGAACTAATTGTCTGGTTTGAGTGATCAGCGGATGCCCTAAGACAAGTAATGCCTTGTCCAGTAGACTACTGATACAGTTCATTTATGATCTTGTAGAATTGGTTGCATTATAGACCATGTTTGAAACATGAGAAAATATGTTCTTTCTTTTGAATTAGAATCCATTGTTTCTATAGGATTGAACATTTTCTCCTCAACCTTTTATGTTCGCACACATGGTACAATTGAATATTAGAGAATTATATATGTACCAACAAAACTATTTTTTTATTTTTCAACAGAACCGAAAATTATGGTTTATCTTTGCTAAAATATAAAACAACATGAGAAAATGTGGTTAAAAATATTGATAAAATACATAAAAAATATTTTCTTGCAGTGATGATTGATATTAATATATAATCTATTTTAGATAATTGTCCAAATGTGAGCTGATAGGAATACTCTTGGCCCCTCGAGAGATCCAATCTAGAATAGAATTCATTTCTATAGAAATTTAGGTGATGTTTAGTTGCCAAAATTTTTTTTGATAAAAACATCATCGAAACGTTTGACCGGACGTCGGAAGAGGTTTTCGGACACTAATGAAAAAACGAATTTCACGGTTAGCTTAGAAACCACGAGACGAATCTTTTGAGTCTAATTAATCCGAGCACATATTGATTACTGTAGCACGTATGGCTAATCATGGACTAATTATGCTCAAAAGATTCGTCTCAAGATTTCTTCCATAACTGTGCAATTAATTTTTTAGTTCATCTATGTTTCATGCTTTATTTAAATATCCAAAAATTCGATTTAATATTTTTTTAAAAAAATTATAAACTAAACAAGGCCTTAAACTCACTGTAACCACTTGAATACCTATCCTTTCACGTGAATATCTATGAAAGTTGTTCAAACCCTTTTATCTTTTTCGTAGAGTGCTTCCGTTGCAACAGGCAGTATCCTCGAGACATGAGCTCTTGTCAGCACCCAATGTCGCCGGTGGGGCCACGTCGTCAGCAACCTCGCTCATGCCACAAATTTACCAAACTACCCCTCATTCACCTGTTCTTTCCGGCGGTTGTTGACTTTTCTCTCCATCTCCGCGAGTAACCGACAGGCAACGTGTACGATATATATCTCACTCCATGTCCCTGACGAGTGGGCCCCACGCCCCTCTGTCCCACACGTCAGTGGGAGTGGATGGAGCAGCTGCAGCAAGTAGGGTTGGAGAATGGGCCGTGCCGGCCAGTCCGGCGATCAGATTCGGCGAATTTCAACTGCTCTAGTAGTAGTACTACTACGAATTTGGCATAAATTTGCGGCATTTCAGCACAACCAGGACTACTCCGTAAGAATTCAACCTACTACTCCATACCATAAGGGTGCATTTTTGCACCGGATATGTTTGACGACTGTCTATCTTGTCTTAAGAAAAATTATGATTGGTATTTTTATTGCTACTGGAACATGAATAATACTTTCAGGTATGTATTTTTTTATAAAATAATTATAATTTTTTTAAAGTAAGATGAACGGTTGGACACATCAATTTACAAATCCAGTTAAGTTGAAGATAGTAAATTGGAGTGGTTGACTGGTTGTTGGTTAGGGAGCAGGACTCAGGACAAGAAAGTACTTGCATGCATGCTCATCTCTCTCAGGAAAAGGAGAGTACTTTGCAAGTTTGCAGAGTCACTGGTTGTAGAGTTGGTAGTACTATCAACATATAATCTTATTTGTACTGAATATAAACGATTTATTATGTAAAAATAGTGTTTCAAAATATAAGTAATTTTAGTCTTTATCCAATCATTCATTTTTCATTTAAAATTCTTCTCCTTTTATTCACACTAACCTTTTCACTCGTATCTATTCCTTATTTATGGAAAAACATCAGTTTTTCTTACTAATCCTAATCTCTATTAACAACTTAAAAATATTATGGAATATGAGCAGATGGCATGAAAGTCTCTTTTAGCAGATGTGATATTGACCTAACAGCACCTGCCTCCTTTCTCTCCAATGAGTATTGGCAACCTGCTACTTCAAAGGTGAACATTACAATGCATTTTTTTTGACATATTTGTGCCACTAGATCTACTCTTTTCGTCCGAAAATAAGTTCACTTTTAGTTTTTTTATATAACATTTGACTCTTTGTCTTATTTAAATTATTTTGCGATTAATATTTTTATTGTTATGAGATGATAAAATATGAATAATACTTTACACATGACTAATTTTTTTTTGAGTTTTTAAATAAATTTTTAAAATAAGATGGATGGTCAAATGCTGGACATAGAAACCGAAAAGTAATGTTTTTCTAGAATGAAGATAGTAGAACGGATAGACAGATGATAGTGCCATGATACAATGAGTAATTTTAGGTCCCACAATAGAATCGATCGGTTGCTGACGTGGTATATAAGTAGCGTAAATATGTACTATGTAATACACACATGCACACTGTGAAAACTATGACCCTATTTCGTAGCCTAACTACTAATTTGAGCCCGTTTTGCCAGTTTTGTCCCTCTCTTTTTCAAAAGTGGATTCACTAGCCCTATTAAGTACCAGCAATGGTGTTAATTTAGGTCAAAAAATGTCACTTCTATCATTGCTCATTTGACCCTACTTTCCAAATGCTATTGTGCTAGTTTAGCCTATAGTTCATACAGATTTGCACTTTGGGAAATGTTTTGACAAATTTGTGTCAAATTTGAGTTATTTTTATTTGGTTTGTGAAAAATTCAACAAATTTTATTCCATTTTGATGGTACTTTGAAAAATTTGACAAAACATTGATGGATTTATAATATTTTTAAAAGTTTATTTATATTTCAAAATTGTTAAAGGTCTATCACACTTGTAATTGAAGTATTTTAAAAAATTCATTCATATTTCAAATTCGTTAAAGTACTATCAAATTTGTTAAAGTCCTGTCAAAATGGAATAAAATTTCAAATTTGAAATATTTTCAAAATCTTATTCATATTTCAAATTTGTCAAAATTCTATCAAAATGGAATAAATTCATCAATTCAAAGACATTCATCAAACCAAATAAATTAAATCAAATTTGATACAATTTATCAAACCATATACAAAGTGCACTCAGGGTGTGTTATTTTCCCATTTCCCAACATCTACTCCTTCATTTTTCATGTTCATGCCTCCTGAATTGCGATGTGTTTTTCCTAAAAAATTATAGGAAAGTTGCTTTTAAAATCATATTAATATATTTTTAAGTATTTTTAGTTAATACTTAATTGTTATGTGTTAATCCACTACTTTGTTTTCTGTGCATAGGTGAGAGGCTCCCAACCCTCTCTGTTGAACACAACCTAATTTGTCATTAATGTTATGCCAAACTAGCAAAAACTTTGGAAAGTACGGTCAAATGAGTAAGAGCACAAGTGATACTTTTTTGACTTAAGTTAACACCGTTGTCTGTACTTAATGGAATAGGTTTAGACGGTGAATTCGTTTTTTTTAAACAAGAAAAATCTAACAAATACCATTGACAAACACTTGATTCTAATAAATGTCATCACTGTTAGGGTTACTTTAACTTTTTCCGTTAAGTGCTAAGTATGAACAATGTATTTATCGGCAAAAAATGAATGAAAACCTAACGACAATGACAGTTTTTAGATAAATTCGTTTGTACGATGGTATTTTATAGAACTTGCATTTGTCAATGGCATTTCTTAGACTTAATGTTTGTCAATGGTATTTTTTTTTTAGATTTTCTCTTAAAAATGGTCAAATGAGCAAAATTGCAAAACGTGATCAAATGTGTAGCATAGTCTACAAAAAGGCATCAAATGCACAATTACCCCTATTTGTAAATCCTTTGATAGCTTAGCATTTTATATTCTTTACTTAATACAATGTGTATGTAGCATGAGCCCGTCGGTCTTTGTGACAAATGTGTTTTCCCTAAAATTGCACATCGAATTCCTATGACACGCACTCAAGGAGCAATGGCAATAAAGGGGATCAAGTATCAAAAGCAAGGTAAATTAGCTATAGGAGGATGTGGTATTTGCAGCAAATCGTCTGATAGAGAGAAATCTTAAACTCAAGGTGAAATTTCAGGTGATATTTGCAATTGTCCCTTAATGTAATGCGCATATATCACCTAGGTGATTTGACCACATCAACAAGAAGGACGCATGTATGTAGATCTGGACTGAAAGGTCAAAAATGCCCTAAAACAACATCTTAGCTCAATGAGTAACATATGTAGCTAAGTTTCTAGTTTGTAATCAATTAAGCAATAAAGATATAGGAGTGTATATGTGTGTTGGGAGCAAGGGCACATGGTCACTGCAAGTACTAAGATGTACCTAGTGACCGTGCTCACATGACCATGCTTTGAATTAATTGTGTAAGCCAACGCAGCTGACTTGCATGAACTTACATATAAACTAACTATATATAACTATATATTTCTCATGTATCTATGGCTTCTAGCTACAGTTTAATTATATCCATGTCACATGTGCTTACATGCAAATTAAATGCTCCATTTGCAGATTTGCCATGTAGGATTGTTGTATGATCTATAAGATCAAGATTGTTAATTGTGGTTGATTAATTTGTTGCACACGATTAGTTATATGTGTCCAATTAATGCGACCGAAATCGGTGAAACAAGGTCCAATTAATGTGCCTAATTAAATTAAATCAAGACTGAAACTGGAATAAAAGATCACTATCAAATTAAAGTTCAGACAAGAAATTAAAGCTAGCTAGTTGGTCAGTTTTGATTGCTGCCTGTATAGTATATATGCTCCCGATTTGTAGTGCGCATATAGTTATTCTTTTGAGAAAATAATTATTCGATCCTTGTCTGCCAACACTAGCTAGTGCCTGGATTAGTGCGTTGATGATCTTTTTATCCGTTTAAAAAATTATATACTTTAACCATCTAAGTTATTTTATTTTGGATTTGTCCCGAGTCAATTTGACCAAACTTAAAGAAGTGGATTTATCCATACGTTTAAGTTTGACCAAATTTTATATAGAGATATAACGATGTTTTCAAAAAAAAAATCGATGGTGAATTTAGTAAAATTATTTTTATGTTGTAATATCAATATATTTTTCTATAAATTTTATCAAACTTAAAGAAGTGAATTTGGGATAAAACTAAATTAATTTATAATATAAAAAGAACAGGGTACAATGCATTGGAATTATTTAATTATCCTGTCGCGGGCAGTTTAATTATTATTATGATGCATAAAAGCATGCATGCAACAGTTCTTCTCGAAGTAGTTAATTAAACTTTCACATGAATTGTGCTGCAAACTTCTGCAAATTGCAGGTTAATTGATTTTGTTGTCTCATGATACGATGCATGCACTTAATCACGGGGAAATGATGAAAATTAGCTAGCATCAACAGATGCAATCCTGACACTAATTGCTGCACTGCAGCAGCACTGTAGCCATGCGTAAGCAGAATGGAACCTACCGTGATTCAGTCACACCTTCTATATGTTTTGTTGTTTATGTCAAATTCAGATCAGATTTCTATTTTAGTACTGCCTCGTTTCGTATCATAAGTCTTTATAGCCTTGTCTAAATTAATTTATAGATAAATATATATAATTTATATATGTGTCTATATTCATTAGCATAAGTGCTAGAAAGACTTACTGTTAGAGATATGATTCGAATTATTATTTGTAATATATTTGGATTATATTACTAGTTCTCTACGAGGTTTTTTATAACCGTTTCCTACTTGGAGTAGGAGTAGGAGTAGGATAAGTTTCCTAATAGGATTCTGTCAACCTTTTCCTATTAAGACTCCGTGATTTCCCCTTATATATATCCCTTGTAAGCTGCACGGGAAGGATGCGACGGCCCGGTGTATTCCCCTGCTATTGTAATCATTACCTCATAGTGGTTATTGCCGGTTGGCGCCCGTGGTTTTTTCCCACAAGAGTTTCCACGTTAAATCCGGTGTCTTGATCTATTATTCCCAACAAGTGGTATCAGAGCCAAGATCCAATCTACCCGGTTTGCAGCGTTCTTCGTCGAGTGTTTACGGCCGGCGGCAGCGTTCGTCCTCGATGTGAGCGGCGATACAAATTGCATGCATCTCTTCTGTCGGGGCGTCCTCACGCTCGTCCACTCCCTGTCCTGCACGCATGCACACCACAGCAAAGGTGAGGAGCAGCAAATAAAAAGTACAGCAACAAGTAGCATCGCTGGATTTTTTTTTCCTGCCCTGGCTTCAAGTTTCTTAGAGATTTGCCACTAAATCCACACACCAACATATCAGGAAGTTTTTTCTCTGTTCAACCTATCATATTTTTGATTTGCAAATTCTTCTCGAAATCTTTCCCAAATTAGACATTGAGAAGTTTGATAGGTTCTGATGAGAATTTGCAATCCGCCATCGCTGGCTGATTCGTCAGACTAGATCGATTTCTGACGTCAACATTGGCGTCCGTTGTTTTTTCCCGTAAGAGTTTTCCACGTTAAATCTGTTTCTCGGTTATACGTCTATTTCCCTAACACTTACGTTATGAAACTGAGAGAGTATTTAACTACTCAAATGGGTAGTCGTACGCCCTCCTCACTTCTGCTACCTTGCATGCAGCGTGCCAGCCCTGCAATAACGAAACCAGAAAAAAAATCGGTTGGATTGGATCTTGGATATAATAATCCAAGTTGGTGGTTTGGTTGAGTGGATGGGATGAACCAGTTTTTTATTTGGTTGGATGTATCAAGGTAGATAAAATAAAAATAATAAATTATTAATCCAAAACAAAATATACTTGTTATCCTACGATAATTGATACTCATTAACAATAAAATGTATTGACTATCTATAATTAACACTCATCTTAAAATGATAATCACTAATTAATAATAAAATATACTAATTATCACTAATTATTTGCTAATGATTCTAGTTGCGAGGGTAAATAGTCTCATCCAACCAAATTAGTTAGATTCATCCATCCAATATATTTAAGGAATATTTTTTGGGTGGCTACCATATCCACCCCTCGTCCACGAATCAAACGCTGTAAAAAACCTGACGCCTATATCTCATCCACTCATATCTCTTAAACCAAACACACCCTAAAACAACGAAAACAACAAGACCGATTATCGAGGCCGCCTCCCGACGTGTATGATCTACTATGGCTGATGACATGTACCTTAGTTGCAGCACACATCATCACCTAGGATCCATGGATTTAACCAACCCATGCCATATTGGATTGGCAATCCTATTCACTCGAGAAATGACCGGAAAGCCCCAAAACTAGATCCATTTGCTCCACTGTAATTTTCCATGTATATCTAGCACTATATAAACATGTAAATCGCCCATACAAAGGGCAAGGTGAATACCACAAAAATCCCAGCTCTTCTAATATATCTGTTGGAACACGGTCCAGCAGGGATTTAATTTTAGATTTGACATAGGTGCTTGCAATTATGGCTAACTACTCTTTTAGTGTTATGTGACGTATCCATCGGTAGCGAGATGTTTGTGGTGACTTTGTCAATCTCACGAGATAGTTAGCTCTATCTTCAAGGGCGCTCATAGGGGTAGGGTGTATGTGCGTGTGTTCATAGGAGATGTGTGTGTTACAAGTGTCTACATTTGTATTATGTTTCGCAAAAAAAAGAGAGAAAAACAACCATTGATTTTTTTCAAGATCCAAGCATCAACTTATTTCTAATAGGCTCATATAACGGTAAATAACCTATCGTATAACCCAGTACTACTTTCGTCCTTTAATCTAAGGTCCAGATTCATCGGTAGAATCTCTTATATTAAGACGGAGGTAATCTCTTCGTCCTATAATATAAGTTATCTTGTCATTTAAATTTGTCTCACAATATAAGAGATTTATATCATGAGAATATTTTATTTCACATCAATCAATTTTATATCACTTTATTCTTTACCTATTCCCTCCATCCCAAAATAATTGTACTATTTTAGTTCAAATTTTGAAAATTAGGAAAGTTAAATTATATTGGGATGGGGGTATACTAACTTTTCTACCACTTTATCTCACATCAATAAACTTTTGTACTACTTAATTTTCACACCTACCATATTTTTAAATATGATTTGTACTATGATACATTTTTTTGTAAAAGGGGGCATAATCTCTTATGGAGTAGTATCTGGTTACAAAGCATGAATATTAAATATATAATTAAAATAAAATAAAAGAGAAAATAAAAAGAGACAAAGTTGGCATGGACCCAAATGCAGCCCTAGATAAATAGCTCATTACTTTGTATGAAGCACGGGCTAGGCTTTATAGTCCTGAAGAATTAATTGCTGCAGAATATATATTTAAGGGTTTTGTAATACTAGTAAAAACATTTCAGACTACTCGGGTTTAATTAATGCATGTCCTTCCCAAATGCTCCTTAATTAGATTATGCATCGATATCCATCCTTTCCACGGAATTCTGGTACCGTTATTTCTTGGCTTGTAGCGGAATCACGTGTTTTTAGGGCAACAACAATCATAGCTCATATAGTAATTGTCTGTGCTTTGCTATGGAGAAAAAATTATCATATTATTTAAGATAAATAAAAATATATTTACCCATCGCTTTGATTTAGAGAATATTTGCCTTAACTAATTTTATATGTGGCTATCTATCTAGATTTGTTTATATATATATATATTAAGAAGATCATGTGGCAATTTGTAAAATTAACAACGATAGTAAGTAGGGTAACAGATACACGGCTAACACTACTATCTTCTTTTAAAGAGTTATATATATACACGCTTCTGAGCAAATTTTGTCATATATATCTCGATGCTAAGCCAGCCTTATGAGATCATACTTAAGTCCAAGCAAATATACTTGCACAAAATAATTTATATTCTATTTATCACCACTATATATACACATTAATAGCCATTTTGTACATAACATTTACACACTATGGGAAGAGATGACATTACAAGATCATGCACACATGGTGATGCTATATATCATGAGCAATTTTACAGTTTTCGAGAAGATATCTTTTTTTCTAGTTAAATTTGGTATCTTAGGTATTATGAGGTACCAAATTTTACATTAAAATTTTGATATCTACTCAAGTACCGTAAAATTTCTCAAATATCATATATGCATGCATGCCGCATGCATGTTTACGCTACTACTTACAACGGAACAGACACAAATATATATCGATCTATCAACACACATAATACACATCACATGTACATATATATATACAAGTTAAGCTAGCGGAACAATGTTATTTGATTTCCTGGATTAATTCATGTGTATAAATCCTTAGTTCTGCAATAAGTAGAGAATAATAATCTGTATATATGCTTGATATTCCAGTTCGCCCTGCCACTTTTCGTCATCATCGCCGGCCGCCGCCGCCCGACGCCGCCACGTTCAGAAGAGGAACGCCGCCGGCGCCGCAAACGCCGGCATGGACACCGCCATCTCGATGTGCCTGCACGCACGTACGCATGCATCGATCGATCATCATCTATATGTCGCAAGCTGTGTTCATCGCTACCTACCTACCTGTGTTCATCGCTGTGTGCGCGGGGAAGAACCCTGGCGGCGTCGCGGGCGGCGGGCCTGCCGGCTCTGCAGGCGGCGGCGGAGCGGCCGGCGCGGCCCTTGGCGGCGGCAGCGTCGGCGGCGGCGGCGGCGGTGCTGTACTCCTCGTAGATGTCGCCGAGCGAGGGGCGCCACTGCGGCGAGCCGCCGAGGGACCTGGCCCTCCTCCGCCGCCTCCTGGCCGCGGCGCCTCCGTCGCCGGCGCCGGCGCCCGGCAGCGCGGCGGGCGGCGCGTCGTCGATGGGTCCAGCACGGCAGCCGCAGGGCACGAATGACAGGAGCCTCATCAGCTTCCTGCGCACCCTCCCCTCTATCTTGCCCTCTCTCTCTCTCTCTCTCTCTCTCTCTCTCTCTCTCTAGCTTTCTAGAGAGAGAGAGATGAGAGCTTTGCTTATATTTACAGTAATGCCCTTGGCAGTGGGTGGCCAGGGCTACTACCTGCAGTGTGACAGACATGTTGGTGTGCACAATTTATAGGGTTTGCAGATGTGGCGAATGGCAGAAATGCCCTGGGGTTTATCATGGTAGCTAGGGCTAGATTGGAGAAGTGAAATTGGGTAATGGCATGCATGAAAGGGAACCTATTTTCTTTTCCATGGGAGATGTGTTATAAGAAAGATTTCAGGGCAGGCGTCGGTCTTCCGGGTGTGTTTCTCTGTCACGTGGTGCGGGCAACGTCCATTCTCATCCTTTTGTTTCTGCTTATATTTGTAGATTAAATTTTAAATTTTGAACCTTAACTTTGAAATTGATTTTGGAAGTTTTCACCGAAATTTATTTTACTGTCTTGGCTTTTAGATCAATAAGAATATATATTAAAAGTTTTATTTAAAAATTATTTTTTGTTTGTGAATATAACGTTTGGCTTTTTTTCATAAAAAACCAAATAATCATGCACGTAGGAGGGGATGATAGTATTGGATAAGTTGCATTGTCTTGGTTAGGATTAATGTTCGTGTATGTGTGTTGGAGATTAAATTATTAATTATGTATTTGGTTGTGTTTTGAACGATCTGTTGGCAACCTTCGGAAGGGGATTGGGAACTTAGGAGGAGTTGGAGTGATTAGTAATGGAAATTAATTCTTATTCCCAGTGCCTTCTTTAATTTAAAGATGAGAACCTTTGTGTTTAAGTGAATTAGATTTTAAGTGACCATAGACGATTTAGATTTAACATGTTATACTTGGATAGAAAATTCTCACCCAAATTTCATCCCATCATAGGTATTAAAAAGCTGGAATCCTGATATCTCATAAAACTTCCATCCATCATTCGGACAGGCGACTTGATAGCTCCTTGTAAACTCCTATTCATTTCTAACAATTCCCCTCTACCAAATGCATGGAATGATATATATATATATATATATATATATATATATATATATATATATATATATATATATATATATATATATATATGCATGTACGGGAGCACGAGGTTTCTCGTTTTTCTTTAGGCCTCCTTTGGGTTGTAGGAATTTTAGAGAAAATTGAAGGATTCAATTCCTATAGGATTTGTTTACTATTCACTTCTTTGGTTTGGAGGAAAATGGCATAGGAAATTTTTCTTTGCCCAAGATTTCATAGGAACTTTATAGGAATTTGAACATTCATTAGAAGCTCTTTTTTATTTTGCCTTTGAGAAGTCCAAGGCAAATCAATGCATGTGACTTCAAATAATCATAATATAAACATTCATCAAAGCAACAAAAACTATATTTTATACTTAATTAGCGAGACTCATGTGTGTTATTTATTCATGTGTTCCAACTTCCAAACAACATGCACGATGTTTTTTCTGTATTTTTCAATCATATCTTTTCCATATGCAGTCCTATTATATTGCTGCATTTCCTATTCTCATGTTTTTCATTCATGCGTTCTAAAGGAGCCCTTACTTTATCAGCACGAAGAACTAGAAACTTGCTGGCTCTAATTAATTAATAATTTGACAAATAGTACTAATCTTTAATTTGTAATTCATTTATAGAAAATATATACATGACAGACCAATTATTCTCATTAAGAGAACTGAACACTAGTATTTCAAAATTCATTGAATTCAAAAAAAAAATCATGTTCTTGCTTTCTTGTTTTAGTACTTCAACCTCACATATTCCTCAATCGTACTGGTAAGTTAAATGAACATAATGTGTATGGTAGAGTTTTTTTTTTCATTTGCATATATTACAAGTAATAATTATTCATGCGGGGTTTTAAAGTAAAAAAAAATCGTTTTTTATATTTTGAAAAGAAAAAACATGGCTATAGCCTCTAGAAGGCCAATTAACATTTTTAAGAGCCCCTTCCTAGAGCCAAGATAATATAATACTCCCTCTGTCCCTAGATATTTGACGTCGTTGACTTTTTTATATACGTTTGACTGTTTATCTTGTTTAAATTTTTTTATAAAATATGTAAAACTATATATATATGCATAAAATATTTAACAATAAATGAAATGATATAAAAATAATTAATAATTATGTAAATTTTTTGAATAAGACGAATAGTCAAACGTATATAGAAAAATCAATAGTGTCAAACGTTCAGGGACGGAGGAGGTAGTAAATATCTAACAAGAACCGCACCAGTGATCAGTACTACCACGTTATGGAACGGTTGATTAATTATAATTAATCATGGGCATGCAATGTCTTTTATTAGAAAAAAAAACTTATGCTTTGCAATAAGGCCTTACCAAGGATTGCAAAAGGTACAAAAGCATAATTCAGCTGTTCCTCATCAGGGTTTGGTTTCAGTCCCTATTGACACATTTATTATAAAACAGCATTTAGTTAATAGTAGATAAAGAAAAGAATGGATATATTGGCCCTGACAGAGGCAGCTCCTGATCATCGCAAGCAACCAATCGAAGGCGTCGTCGGCAGCATCACACGTTGCGCGACGGGGTGGCTGCCCTGCGTCGCCGGGCACCCGCATCTCCCCCTCATATCCAGTCAGCATCTTGCTTAACCGTGACAGCAACCCCTGTGGCGACCATTCCTGACAAGCTCAGCCTCAGCACCACCCCCTCTCAAAACTCCCTCGACAGCCGCCTCCGCTCAATGATCGCCGTCGTCGACCTCCGTCGCTCGACGACGAACATGAATCGGGATTCTGATCATGTGGTCAGCGCAATCCGTCCGTCTGATTTTGCTCTTGAGAAGGGTTTTTCACGTAAAACCCCATGGTCGGGTTAATCCTGACGTCAGGGATGGTAGATGGAGCTTCGCCTCAGGAACCGTAGAAGCTTCAGTGTACAAGTGGGCAGATATTATGCTGCCACGGTGCGCGGTGGCGTCGCCGTCGGTGGTGTTGACGACGGCGGTCGCTGCCCGACGCCGCAACGGCGGCCATGGGAATGCGCAAGGAGGCGCCAGCCGGAGAGGGGAAGCATCCAGGGTTACAGGTGGGCAAATCACCAGTGGTAAGAACAAGATGCAGTCATGAACAGTGTAGACTGCATCAGCTGGCACTAGCAATTAAAAAAAATGCATTGTCCAGAAAATAACTCAATGACAATAATGCACAACTGAAAATCTGAGATCAAATACAGGAATAAAATGTGCTCCTGAAATGTCAGATTGTGACTGAAGGAACACCAGTGGAGACGCCGGCATCAAAAGGCAATTGGCACGGCGCCTAGGGCACAGGTGTACCAATGTTGAGAGCTTAGAACAAAACACAGGGAGATGCACAGTGCCAAACCACATCAGGCAAGAAAAGGTGATAAAAAGAAGATGGCAAAATCAAATGCAGTACAAGAGCAGCACGCAATGCATACAAGTGCATGCACTGTTGATCACGAATGAATTGTACTGTGCAGATCAGCATCCATGTCACTGTCCAAAGATGAGGGCTGATCAAGGAAAATTAGGTTGTACCTTGTCATATGTAAACGTGTTCTTATTCTGGGCTACGAGTCATTATCCAGTACATGAGCAGCACATGCCACCAGCTGATAAGGGCTACGACAATTCAAATGAAAGGGTAATAACACCAACACAACCAGCACCTCATGAGTCAGGACAAGCAGGACAGGGGTCATTATTAGCAAAGGTTTGAAGCTGTTTGTGTCCGTTGTGCATTGATAGTAATATTGCTTGGTCCATATTCAGTTTGACAAGTGCTTCTCCATGCGGAAGCCATGGATGCAAGCAAACGACCACTCCAACACGATAAGAATATTGGATCGGAAGCTCCGTTCACACCTGGAACAATATGATATAGATATAAAACTAAATATAGAATCAATAACTTGTCGATCCGCTGTGAGCTCCATAGCCTGATAGAGGGCCCCAAGATTATTGTATCTTCATCTATTGCGCACCCCAGGAACTGGATGGAGGGCCCCATGATTGTTGTGGCTGTGAGTTCATTTCTGGTTGCTGCTGTGGTGGTCTGGGTCTAGCATATTCGGCAAAAATAACCCAACCATCGAGAAACTGCATATAACCAGAGATACGTCAGAAAAACAGCTTTTGCAACATTGATACATTGCAGCTAGGCTCTACAAAAAAAATGACCAAGGATCTTTCCAGTAATTACTTTCAGATCATCCATCCACACCAAATAAAAGCTATATTTTATTGCTTCAATGTGGTAGAATTTAGTAAAGTGGAGGAGGCAATAAGAATTGAGAGTTCAGCCACTCAAGAAAGCACAAATAGCTATAGCATCAGATGTCATGTGGTGTTTCGTCAGATCACTTAACACCCTAAACTATTTTTTGGCACATTTTACAACCCGAACTATTGAAAACGGTTTACTTTACTCCGTAAAGTTATTTCTGTTTTTCTTTTTTGTTTCTCTCTATATAAGTTGTATTTTGCACTAGAATTGGGTAGAATTGATAGGTTCATCACAAGTTCACAACTTACCTCTCAACGTTTTTGAAATTTTTTAATCACTGTTTGTGTAGGTTGAAAGCACTTAATACTGATTTAAACATCATCCGGTCATCTTTTCGCTTTTTCAAGGAAAAAGTCAAACGGCATATTTACAAACGAAAAATAATTTATGAATAAGACTTTTATATACATGTCCTTAGCGATCTAAAAGCCAAGAGTGGAAAATCAACTCCGAATTTAAGGTTGCAAATCCAAATATTGGCTTATAAGCATAAGCAAAAGCAAAAAAATGGGGGTGCAAGATTTTGAAAAGTTCAAACAAGTCATGTAAAAAAATTGAAAATATTTTGGGCCTTTGATAATGGGGCTATCTATGGCTCTAAAGTAATTCATCCTAAAATAAGAATTGCATAAGGAAAAAAAAGTGAAATACTACTAAGCCGTAAAGTGAACCATTTTAATGTTTTAGGGCAGTAAAATGATCTGAGAAATAGTTTAGGGGTAAAATGGACTTCTGTCCGTACACAATTTTCTTATATTATGTATGAAGTATTGCTCTAGTGCGAAGCATTCAACAGTTAATTCTACACATAGACATATAGAGTATCATTGTTAATGAGGACTCACACTGACTATAAAATTTTAGTACCTATACTTCTTTAAAAGACTCAAGTGTTGGTGGTGAGTGGTGAATCTGCCATCAAGCATTAACTGACACGTGGGGTCATGAAGTTGGTAAATTTGTCACCACCTACTCCAACTATCGTCTAACATGTGGGGGCTATTGAACAGAGACTTATGTAGATTATTCATTCCCAAGCTATGGACGAGGAGGAAAAAGCATATTCGGCCTACTCCGTGCAACGCATGGGTATTTAGCTTCGTCTAAATGTAAAACAAAAGAATCAAAGATACACCATAAGTCCAAAATGCAAATCTTATATTAAGATTCTAAATACAGTGCAGAATCATCAGTTCGCTATTTTTCCTGAAGAAATCAGTCCAAATTTCTTTGTTTTCAATAATGTTAATCTCCTATGTTCCTAGCTGCTAAAATTGTCAAAGCATGTCTGGGTCCGATTCATGGTTTTCCAGTTGCAATAAAGTAACAGTTCATAATGATAGCATACACGAAAACAATGTAATTATACTTAAGCATCAAAAGTTTAGCATACACCTTAAAAATTACAACAGAAATTTATCAAGATATCCAGCATCTAGTACAACACAGACAAAATGAGTGCATGAGGTTGATATCTGTGCTCTTACGAATCTTGCACATTGTAGTTCTGGATTATTCACACAAACATTTTTTTAATAACGAACATTTGTTTTGCATTTTTGTTCTTCAGGAGATGAGCACAACAAGAAAGATTATGCGTGGAAAATATATCGGACAGTTCAATTGTGGTGATAGACCATAGGTAGTTAGCAAACTGTGCGACCATAACAAAAACCTTACACATGGATGCGGCTGCCTGCTTGTGCAAAAGACAAACAGCAAACATAAGTGACCACGTTGCTCTCAGTTTATCAGTCTCAGAGGACAAACTGTCCAGCAAAATGTGAAGCTCATGATGTTCACCCCAGAGCATGTCCAAGTTATTCAATAGGACTATATTATTGCAAAGTGAAAATACACTTTAACAAGTATCTGGTCAACTGGGATGCAAATATATACACATCAGTACTGTCAAAATGAGATACTGCACAATTCTACAACATGACACATATTTTCAAACAGTCTGTTGACAAAGGGTGCCGAAGCAGGATCCCTGGACGCTACCCTATTCCATCTTGTCTTGCTTTCTCTGAATTCCACATATCAATTTAGTGCATATACTAACTGGCTATGCTCTGATACAACATAATCAGGGTTTTTACCATTTCCAGGTTGGTTCATACTGGTTGGAAAGAACTGGTATTTTCACTATTTCCAGTGGCAGCCAGTGAAATTAGGAAAATCTTGTATTGTAAACTTTAAAATTAGACATAATAATTAGAGAGGTAGAGTTATATTATATATTCCATTCATTGAATCCTGAGAACCGAGCATTATATAAACAGTAAGAGTTGAACAGACGAGAATTGAGGAAAAAAACACCAAAGCAGCGAGACAAAAGAGGGAGAAATGAAATACAGTATTTGTGGACCCACAACAAATTCTGACTAAAATGCTACGAAAACATACCTTTCCATCCATTCCTTCTATTCCTTTAGCTGCATCTTCAACTGTAGCATACCTTACGAAGCCAAACCCCTTAGAGAACCCAGTGACACGATCTGTGACAACTCGAGCTGCAATTTGAAATCAATTTGGAAGAGAACTGAGTATCTTCAAATATAATGCATGAAAAGAAGGGGTACATTCTAAGAAAACATACCATGTAAGACTTCCCCAAACTTTGCAAAAGCCTCTCTAAGTCCATCTGTTGTTGTACGCTTGCTTAAACCTACAGACAAGGATTATAAGACTCCTCCAGGGATTGTGCACAACACAAGGCTCAACATGCAAGGAAGCATCCAAGGAAAACATTCTGAACTTTCAATTGTAAGACAGTAAAACAGGGAAAGTGGCACTAGCTTTAAGTAGGTACAATAATAATTAAACATACAAGCTGAGCAAGCTTGCACACATTTTGCCACTACAGATAAGGAATTTAGGTAACAAAACTATAAGTCAACAAGATTTAAATGATTTTTAGCAAGTGATTTCTATTTCCTCAGTTTCCTACAGCAAAGTTCATTGTGTCAACATGTATGATCAAAGAAGCAGCAAGTTGGAAAAAGTTTAAGCAGTAAGTGAGAAATGCCAGATACCTGAGACTCAAATGTTTATGTTTATGTAACTAATTCAAAATCAAGTTTCATGAAGAGAAGGTGGAGGGGTATGACAACTACTGTTAAAATAGTCTGGACCAGCAAATCCAGCATTAGGTTACTTTCAACCTAGGATGAAGTATTGCTGGTCCATCAGTCATTCCACTGGCCACCTAGATCTGTCCTATACCCTCCAATCAAAAAGTCAGACTACAAAAAGGAGTAGTCGGGATAAAATTAGCCCTTAAAAGTTCCATCCAGAAACATCAAAAGAGATGTATGCTACTATGCTCATCCAACATCATACTGCGCCTGCCTTTGACGTTAGCTAAATCCACACCATACTTAGCAGCATACCACTATCCAGTACCTATGAGCTCCATTGCTTCGCTTTTGCTTTTGCTTATAAACCAAAATTTGAATTTTAAAACCTAATTTTAGAGTTGATTTTGTGGTTTTTCCGCCGTGATTTATTTTACAACATTTTCCTTTGAAACACTATGAACATGTATATAAAAGTTTACCGATAAATTATTTTTCGTTTGCTAAAAGCCAACTGCTATGTATTTATATGGGCTATTACTACGATCCTATCTCCTGATTTTCCCATCAAGCAGCTTTGGACTCCCGTTTGCAGCTCAGGACCACCATGAGATCTTCTAAGCTAAGCCATCCGGCCATCCCAGGTTCCCTACAGAACAACCACAACAGCTACCTCACCTGACCGCGTACGGCAACCGCCGCGACCACTTCGCCGGTGCCCCCAGACGCGACTCGGCGTAGGCGGTACGAAAGAGGAAGACAAAACGCGCGCGCGCGAGCGAGAGAGAGACGTACCGGAGACGAAGAGGTTGGGGGAGGGGTCGGCCTTGGGGGGAGGGGTCGGCGGCTTCGGCGGGGAGAAGGCCGAGATGGAGAACATGCGCCGGAATCCGGACCTCGCCGCCGCCGCCGCCGCCATCGCCGCCGCTGGAATTGAGGAAGCAATTTGGGGATTCGATTCCTCTTTCTTCGTGGGGTTTATGGGTTTAGGTCATAAGGGTGAAATGACTATGATGCCCTTCTCTGACACTAGCATAAACCGTACTAACTGGATTTTTTTTCTTTAGTTTAAAAGAGTAAATCTATTTCTTTCGGGGGGGGGGGGATTTCTTACTGCATGAATTTACAATTTAATGATAATGTATTTGGCAAATATTATCTCCATACCTTACTTTATATGGTAGAGGTAGTAATGATTAAAGGGTGTGTTTGGTTAACTAGATATTTCTGGATGGGGGATGATTGTCTAGTTTTTTGAAACGTTTAGTTTGCGTGCGGAGCTGGATAGGTTCAACTGGGAAAAGAATATTTCATGAAGATGTTGGGTTAGTGTATTTGGCTAAATTTATCAGAGTTTAACCCCTTCTTAGCATTACCATACATTTTTCAAAGTAATACGTAAATAAACCTATTTAGAAATTTATCTTGAAAATAAATCATATGTTTCGCGTCATACACGTAGGCACGGAGGTACTGCATCTTCGTGATTTGGGGTTTGGCGTAGAGATCCCTGCCACTTGGACCAAATGAAATGAAATATTTAATGTGTAGGATCGTTATAAACTACAGTTACTTGAGATCATTATGATTATCATCGAACACTTTATGGAGCCAAACAAAACAAAACCATTCTAGAAAAATTAGGGGCCCTGTAATGTTGCTCATTGCTTGTATTGAAATTTTTAGGGGCCCTGTAATGTTGCTCACCTCACACATGCCAATCGATGCCCTAGATTGCTCATGCTTTTCCATGTGCTAATTACCTATTCCTTTTGCATGCGTTTCCTAAGCCGGAAAAAGGAAAACTTGCATTTCCGTTTGAAAGAGATGCATGCATTAAAGAACATTTCAGACTGCACTTATGAAGTTGTGCAAAGATGAATCAAGTATGAAAATAATCTAGTCAGGCTTCCAGGAGTTTAAGACCAAAACAGGTTTATTTAAAAAGAAAAAGTCAGTCAGGTAGAATTGAGCCACTGGGAATGGGCGCGGATCAGCGCACGGGTAATCCAAGATTAGCTAATCATAATCAAGATGATTAATGGAGTTTCACTTGATTGGTCCCGTCGAGCAGGTGAGATTATCATTGCCAGACCCAGTCACTAATGTGTTGAGTGTCTCAAAAGATTTTGGAACTGGTCTCATATATGGGCTTAATTTAATCTTGCCATCTTTGACAAGCTAAGTGGTAATAGATTAATTATTAAAATATATAAAACAGATTAATATGATTTTTTTAAAAAATAACTTTTCTATAGAAAAATTTTATAAAAAATACACCGTGTTTAATAGTTTAAAAAGAGTGCGCGTGAAAAACGAGAAAGTTAAGTCAAAATCGTGGGTGGGGAGTTAAGTCAACTGATGCGAGAAGCTTCCAAAATTTTGGAACTCGTCTCATATACGTCCTCGTAGCAGAGGGTCGTGAGTCCTGACCTGCAGCTTCATGCCGGCGTCGCCGCAGAGATGAAGCAGCGCCTCCCGAGGCGGCCGAGCTCGACGGCGGAGATGGCGCTGGAGGCGGAGCAGGCGTCGTAGCCGGCCCGGCCCCTTGGTCACCTCCACCACGTCGTGCGCCGCCGGCGAGTACTTGAACGCTGCAGTGAGATTGAAACCAAACAAGGTCAGTTCTTTCACGTTTTGAATATGAGAAAAAAAATTAATTAATAAATGTCTAGGTTTAAGAAATACCATTTATGAATTTACGAGTATTAGCTGATTTACTAAGGAGTAATTTTACCATCCGTGAAAATATATCAAGAGATACCAAATTTTACATACAAAACGGTGTTCACGTGTTACCTCTCCTTAAAATGAAATGTCTAACTAGCTGCTTCCTCGCAGTTTACTCGCCTGCCTAACTAGCTGTCTCCTCTCACCATTGCATCTTTGAATCAAGCATAAGTCCATTGCCACAAGCAAAGCCAACTAATATGCTTTTCGTTCAGCCCAACCCAAGCAAGGAATCGAGTATGTATGCATGAAAGCTGTCAAAGTGCCAATCCTGAACCTGAAAGCCTCAGTTTCCATGCCCTTTATATAACACATATACATGCATCATCATGAGCTACATATTAACTACATTTTTTTTTCTTTGACCAAAGTTGAAGCTGTCTACGTTATCTCAATCTCACAATAAAACAAATTGAAGCACTGTCTAGACGTCAGTTGATCTGTCGCAAGATGTGGTGTTGAGAAATGCTGCTTCTGACCTACATATGGATCAATACAGGTATTAATATCAATCATTTTCCTTCATAGTTTTTCTGTGTTTTGGTTGAAAGTGTGAATGTGCTGATTCTGTATGGATTGCAATTTGTGTAGCATAGACGTCTTATTTACTTTTAACTTTGCAACATGTTAATATGTATTTTAAGGTGCTCCAACTTACCTGTAAGAGGTATTGATAAATCTTAACCCTTGATTATTTGACATATATTTTGTGTTATAAAAAAATATATTTCCTTCTCTCGAATAGAATGACAGTAAGGAGGAAACATTAATGCACAACAGTGCCCTTTCCAAGCTTATTTGTGCATGCATGCATGTAACAAAAGGAAAATTATTACTGCCATATATGGATACATGCATCCACAGAAAGCAACTAAATTAATACCAGCAACCATGGGGAATGTCTGTTTTTATTTGAAACAAATTAGCAACGTTTCTTTCAAACCTCAAATTTCCAAAAGAAAGTTAATTAAAATTTTGAAGTGGTTATTTATGAATTACTCAAAATATCATAGAATGAAACAAAAAAAATCGAATCAATTTAAAGCATGAAGATTGATATTTAAATAACTTCATATAAACAATTATATTAAGTATAAAATTTAAATATTTAATGCAATTCACCTTATAAATCAAAATATGCACTCATGTTTATAGATAAAAACGGTTTCAAAAATGAAAAAAAATGTCTTCATACATTTTAATTTGAATTTCAATATGGCAAGAAAAAATTTTTTTCCCTATATAGCTTATAAACGAGTATGCATGACACATGCTTATAAATAGCAACTGAAAAACATATTCCTTCCTTTTTTAAATCTATTACCTCCTTAGACGTAAGAGGAATACCAAACGTTAGATCAATGTCACATTAATGGACTAAAATAATCTTGGAGTACCGTAAAAGAACTCACATAGTTAATGTTTCCTCTGGTTTGAGTTAGTAGTCTTTCAGCTCTACAGATGCAGGCAGAAGAGAGAATGGCTCCCATCGTTTTGATTTTTAGAATAAAAAGCGAAAACGCGTTTTCCTAAAAAAAATAATTTACAGATAAAACTTTTATATACGTGTCCATAGCGACTCAAAAGCGAAGGTTATAAAAAACACAATAAAAAACCATAAAATCAAGCTCAAAATTAAGTTTTAAAATTTAAATTTTGGCTTATAAGCAGTAGCATCTGTGAAACGGTGGCGTCCAATGTGCATAAACACTACCGTTTTTGGCAGGCTAATAATAATTTAGTCCGTAATAGTTATATACACACACACAGGATTTGGGCAAACCACACTTGTTTAAACTCTTGAAGTGTGAGGGAATAACTATTAATTCTATCCCAACATGTATACTTTTTTTATAGTGGTGGTAACAATGAATCAGGAACCACACCTTACCTGATTGTAAATTTTGCAAACCACCCGTTGAGCTTCACAGTAGTAAAAAACAAATCAAACTAAGGTGAACATTTGTACATCAAAATTAAGACCGGTAACACATTTCATAGAAAATGTATTCTTATTTATGTAGGGAATACCATAATATGTTTCTTCAATCCCTAGCAAAGCACGTGCATTCAGCTAGTATCTGTAGAATGAAAGAAAAAACAACCATTAGTATTCTCTGAATTGTGTGGTTGTGATCAGGCTGGCAGCTCGCGTAGAAGAGCTATGGAATGAATGGGAGATCCAAGTGTTGGTGCTGGTGAGCTTCTCCCTGCAAGTGTTCCTCCTCCTGTTCTCGGGTACCAGGAAGCGCACAACCTCAAAATTCCTCCGCATACTCCTATGGCTGGCGTACCTGTCGGCC
This sequence comes from Oryza brachyantha, assembly GCF_000231095.2. Taxonomy (NCBI): domain Eukaryota; kingdom Viridiplantae; phylum Streptophyta; class Magnoliopsida; order Poales; family Poaceae; genus Oryza; species Oryza brachyantha. The sequence goes on from NC_023170.2 coordinate 1,522,497, forward strand.
GACACCGTCGCCATCTTCGTTCTTGGCCATCTGACCCTCCACATCAACGGCGGCCTGCGCCATGGCTTGGTGCTCTTCTGGGCGCCGTTCATGCTCCTCCACCTCGGCGGGCAGGAGACGATGACGGCCTTCTCCATGGAGGACAACACGCTGTGGAAGCGGCACCTCCTCGACCTGGGCGTCCAGGTGGGGTTGGCCGCCTATGTGGTGGGCAAGCAATGGCAGGGAGACAACGAGCACCTCCTGGCTCCCATGGTGCTCATGTTCATCTCAGGGACCATCAAGTACGCCGGTAGGATATCGGCACTCATGTTTGTTGCTCAACTGACAAGCCGTGGAGATATAGTTCTCATGATCAACAATAGGCCCCGGTCGTATCAGCACATTACAGATTACAAACATCTAGTTCTTGAAGCCAACAGAAGAATGTTTCCATCCATGGTCTTCCTGTTAGATATAGAGTCAGGAGTGGCATACAGGCATATTATATATGAGTACTTAACAAGAAATCTCCTATCAATAGTGGAGATGGAACGTCGAGTCCAGGTCTGCTACAAACTAACCGAGCTCCAGCTCTCGATGGTGTATGACAACCTGTACACCAAGCTTGGAGTGCATTTCGAGAGGGAGGAATGGCTGAATGGTTGGGTCCTCCAGCTTGTTACATTCGGCTCCACCTTTACAGCCTTGTTTCTGTTTGCCTGGGCTGATATAAGAGGTAATCTCTTCAACTACAACAGAGCTGATATTATTGTGTCTTACATTCTGCTGGGTGGAGGTGTCATTCTAGAGGCACTCTCCATTTGTATTGTTATCTCATCATTTCGGGCAATGGAGGCAGTTGCATATGGGGGAAAATTTCATGACATGATCATCAGCATCGTCAGTCGTGCCCATCCGGAGAGCAGATCACAATGGTCACAGAAGTTGGCACAGTACAGCCTCATCACTGGGTGTATGCAAGACAAGAAGCTGAAAGCTGTTGGGGGTGGTTTATTGGAACGCATGATGCGTGCCACCGGCATCAAACCCAGCAGTACTAACACGACGTCGCATGCCGATGTCTCTTATGAGCTGAAGAAGCTCCTCCTTGACAAATTGTTGCAGGTCGCAGACAGAAGAAACACAGATGATGAATGGGACAGCAGCAAGCTCACCGGCCAATGGGCAAGGTTGGAGCTCCAGAGCAAGATGCAGCTAGAAACCAGTTCGATTGCTCATCTGCAGGAGCTGCTCGGCGACAGCCTTCAGCGTGCCGTCAGTTTAATGTTCTCTGTCCTTACTTGGCATGTAGCGACGGAGATATGCTTCTTCTCTGATGAAGATGAGATCGGCTGCGACAGATCATCGTCGAGAGGCCCAAGTAGATTATTATCTAATTATGTGATGCACCTTTTTGCAACATATAGCATGCACTCTGGTGGTCATGCTGGACGCATTATGCTCCAAAGTGCCCAGAGATTCATCACTAATGACTGCCTGTCACACCGTCAGCTCAAAGGACTGGATCAAAGTGCTGTTGCCAGACTAATAGTTGACGAACTGCAACTTAAAAGACCAGCGGTATCACCATTCCTAGAAGAAAAATTGGTAGACGGTAAGGCTGCATTACTCCTGGCTTTCCAACTTTCGGAGGAGCTGCTTAAGATCGAAGAAGCAAATGATCGATGGGATATCATCATGCTTGTATGGATGGAGATGGTTTGCTACATGGCATTACATTTCTCGGTTGGGTTCCACACTGAACATCTAAGCCAGGGCGGAGAGTTCATAACTCATGTCAAGATTCTGGTACATAACCTGTGCCTTCTACCTTTAACAAATCAAGATTCTACAGTCGCAGGCCACTAATTCTTGGCATGCTTCTCGACCATGATATGTAATGCAAACTATGTAACGTAAGATCATAGTCATGATCAATATTGTGTGATGAACAATTGGCTTGTAAATTGATAGAATTTGGTTTGAAACGGTTATGGTGTTGGTGTGAATGTGTG